>NC_091220.1:6955436-7082809 GCF_040958095.1 Procambarus clarkii
TACCAATATTTCGATACTACTTCATGTTGACTCACGATATGTGATTTGGCCTTCAAATCTCAGAATTTCGCAAATTTTGCATTTTTCAAGCAAGTTTTCTTGCATTTTGTTTTGTACTAAAAATCATCGAATTTAGCAATATTTTGACCTTTATCATCCCCTTTTCCTTTATGTGATATAAACAAAATATCATCGAATTAGGCCGTTTTTCCACGTTTTTGTGAATTTTCAGTTTATTGTTATTAATTCATTAAATATACGAGAAAAATTATGCAAACACATAATTGATCAGAAAATAACCTTAAATACTTCATTTTCAATCATCTATTTGTTTCTCGTTAAAATACTGAGTAAGATATTGAAAAGGGGAGAAGTTCTGTTTTTATTGCATATATCGACGTTTCAGCCGGATTAGAACGGTTTTACGTGTACATCTTCCATCGGTAATATAAACCGAAAATCAGGAACATTTTAGTTAATTTTAATGAAAACACATTGAATTTTATCATTTGTATTGGAAGCAACATCTTTATACGTCTTTTCTAGGGTCTAAAAAATACTAAACGTCGCTCTATGATTCGAAGTTAAAATACTCAAATTTGGTATATTAATGACTTTTTTCACGTTTTTCATGTAGTTTGATATTACGTAAATATATTCATTTTTACCAATATTTCGATACTATTTCATGTTGTATCACGATATGTGATTTGGCCTTCAAATCTCAGATTTTCGCATAATGTTGCATTTTAAGCAAGTTTTCTTGCATTTTGTTTCGTACTAAAAATCATCGAATTCAGCAATATTTTGACGTTTATCATCCCCTTTTCCTTTATGTGATATAAAAAAATATCATCGTATTAGACAATATTTTGCTGTTTTTCTACGTTTTTGTGAATTTTCAGTTTATTGCTATTATTTCATTAAATACACGATAAAAATGATGAAACACATAATTGATCAGAAAATATCCTTAAATACTTCATTTTCAATCAACTATTTGTTTCTCGTTAAAATACTGAGTAAGATATTGAAAAGGGGAGAAGTTCTGTTTTTATTGCATATATCGACGTTTCAGCCGGATTAGAACGGTTCTACGTGTACATCTTCCATCGGTAATATAAACCGAAAATCAGTAACATTTTAGTTAATTTTAATGAAAACACATTGAATTTTATCATTTGTATTGGAAGCAACATCTTAAATACGTCTTTTCTAGGGTCTAAAAAATACTAAACGTCGCTCTATGATTCGAAGTTAAAATACTCAAATTTGGTATAATGATGACTTTTTTCACGTTTTTCATGTAGTTTGATATTACGTAAATATATTCATTTTTACCAATATTTCGATACTCTTTCATGTAGTATCACGATATGTGATTTGGCCTTCAAATCTCAGATTTTCGCATAATATTGCATGTTAAGCAAGTTTTCTTGCATTTTGTTTCATACTAAAAATCATCGAATTCAGCAATATTTTGACGTTTATCATCCCCTTTTCCTTTATGTGATATAAACAAAATATCATCGAATTAGGCCGTTTTTCCACGTTTTTGTGAATTTTCAGTTTATTGTTATTAATTCATTAAATATACGAGAAAAATTATGCAAACACATAATTGATCAGAAAATAACCTTAAATACTTCTTTTTCAATCATCTATTTGTTTCTCGTTAAAATACTGAGTAAGATATTGAAAAGGGGAGAAGTTCTGTTTTTATTGCATATATCGATGTTTCAGCCGGATTAGAACGGTTTTACGTGTACATCTTCCATCGGTAATATAAACCGAAAATCAGTAACATTTTAGTTAATTTTAATGAAAACACATTGAATTTTATCATTTGTATTGGAAGCAACATCTTAAATACGTCTTTTCTAGGGTCTAAAAAATAATAAACGTCGCTCTATGATTCGAAGATAAAATACTCAAATTTGGTATAATGATGACTGTTTTCACGTTTTTCATGTAGTTTGATATTACGTAAATATATTCATTTTTACCAATATTTCGATACTATTTCATGTAGTATCACGATATGTGATTTGGCCTTCAAATCTCAGATTTTCGCATAATATTGCATGTTAAGCAAGTTTTCTTGCATTTTGTTTCGTACTAAAAATCATCGAATTCAGCAAAATTTTGACGTTTATCATCCCCTTTTCCTTTATGTGATATAAACAAAATATCATCGAATTAGGCAATATTTTGCTGTTTTTCTACGTTTTTGTGAATTTTCAGTTTATTGCTATTATTTCATTAAATATACGATAAAAATGATGAAACACATAATTGATCAGAAAATATCCTTAAATACTTCATTTTCAATCAACTATTTGTTTCTCGTTAAAATACTGAGTAAGATATTGAAAAGGGGAGAAGTTCTGTTTTTATTGCATATATCGACGTTTCAGCCGGATTAGAACGGTTCTACGTGTACATCTTCCATCGGTAATATAAACCGAAAATCAGTAACATTTTAGTTAATTTTAATGAAAACACATTGAATTTTATCATTTGTATTGGAAGCAACATCTTAAATACGTCTTTTCTAGGGTCTAAAAAATACTAAACGTCGCTCTATGATTCGAAGTTAAAATACTCAAATTTGGTATAATGATGACTTTTTTCACGTTTTTCATGTAGTTTGATATTACGTAAATATATTCATTTTTACCAATATTTCGATACTCTTTCATGTAGTATCACGATATGTGATTTGGCCTTCAAATCTCAGATTTTCGCATAATATTGCATGTTAAGCAAGTTTTCTTGCATTTTGTTTCGTACTAAAAATCATCGAATTCAGCAATATTTTGACGTTTATCATCCCCTTTTCCTTTATGTGATATAAACAAAATACCATCGAATTAGGCCGTTTTTCCACGTTTTTGTGAATTTTCAGTTTATTGTTATTAATTCATTAAATATACGAGAAAAATTATGCAAACACATAATTGATCAGAAAATAACCTTAAATACTTCATTTTCAATCATCTATTTGTTTCTCGTTAAAATACTGAGTAAGATATTGAAAAGGGGAGAAGTTCTGTTTTTATTGCATATATCGATGTTTCAGCCGGATTAGAACGGTTTTACGTGTACATCTTCCATCGGTAATATAAACCGAAAATCAGGAATATTTTAGTTATTTTTAATGAAAACACATTGAATTTAATCATTTGTATTGGAAGCAACATCTTTATACGTCTTTTCTAGGGTCTAAAAAATACTAAACGTCGCTCTATGATTCGAAGTTAAAATACTCAAATTTGGTATAATAATGACTTTTTTCACGTTTTTCATGTAGTTTGATATTACGTAAATATATTCATTTTAACCAATATTTCGATACTATTTCATGTTGTATCACGATATGTGATTTGGCCTTCAAATCTCAGATTTTCGCATAATGTTGCATTTTAAGCAAGTTTTCTTGCATTTTGTTTCGTACTAAAAATCATCGAATTCAGCAATATTTTGACGTTTATCATCCCCTTTTCCTTTATGTGATATAAACAAAATATCATCGAATTAGGCAATATTTTGCGGTTTTTCTACGTTTTTGTGAATTTTCAGTTTATTGCTATTATTTCATTAAATATACGATAAAAATGATGCAAACACATAATTGATCAGAAAATATCCTTAAATACTTCATTTTCAATCAACTATTTGTTTCTCGTTAAAATACTGAGTAAGATATTGAAAAGGGGAGAAGTTCTGTTTTTATTGCATATATCGACGTTTCAGCCGGATTAGAACGGTTCTACGTGTACATCTTCCATCGGTAATATAAACCGAAAATCAGTAACATTTTAGTTAATTTTAATGAAAACACATTGAATTTTATCATTTGTATTGGAAGCAACATCTTAAATACGTCTTTTCTAGGGTCTACAAAATACTAAACGTCGCTCTATGATTCGAAGTTAAAATACTCAAATTTGGTATAATGATGACTTTTTTCACGTTTTTCATGTAGTTTGATATTACGTAAATATATTCATTTTTACCAATATTTCGATACTATTTCATGTAGTATCACGATATGTGATTTGGCCTTCAAATCTCAGATTTTCGCATAATATTGCATGTTAAGCAAGTTTTCTTGCATTTTGTTTCGTACTAAAAATCATCGAATTCAGCAATATTTTGACGTTTATCATCCCCTTTTCCTTTATGTGATATAAACAAAATATCATCGAATTAGGCAATATTTTGCTGTTTTTCTACGTTTTTGTGAATTTTCAGTTTATTGCTATTATTTCATTAAATATACGATAAAAATGATGCAAACACATAATTGATCAGAAAATATCTTTAAATACTTCATTTTCAATCAACTATTTGTTTCTCGTTAAAATACTGAGTAAGATATTGAAAAGGGGAGAAGTTCTCTTTTTATTGCATATATCGACGTTTCAGCCGGATTAGAACGGTTTTACGTGTACATCTTCCATCGGTAATATAAACCGAAAATCAGGAACATTTTAGTTAATTTTAATGAAAACACATTGATTTATATCATTTGTATTGGAAGCAACATCTTTATACGTCTTTTCTAGGGTCTAAAAAATACGAAACGTCGCACTATGATTTGAAGTTAAAATCCTCATATATGGTAATATAGTGACTTTTTTCACGTTATTCATGTAGTGTGATTTTACGTATATATATTCGTTTTTACCAATATTTCGATACTACTTCATGTTGTCTCACGATATGTGATTTGGCCTTCAAATCTCAGAATTTCGCAAATTTTGCATTTTTCAAGCAAGTTTTCTTGCATTTTGTTTTGTACTAAAAATCATCGAATTTAGCAATATTTTGACCTTTATCAGCCCCTTTTCCTTTATGTGATATAAACAAAATATCATCGAATTAGGCCGTTTTTCCACGTTTTTGTGAATTTTCAGTTTATTGTTATTAATTCATTAAATATACGAGAAAAATTATGCAAACACATAATTGATCAGAAAATAACCTTAAATACTTCTTTTTCAATCATCTATTTGTTTCTCGTTAAAATACTGAGTAAGATATTGAAAAGGGGAGAAGTTCTGTTTTTATTGCATATATCGATGTTTCAGCCGGATTAGAACGGTTTTACGTGTACATCTTCCATCGGTAATATAAACCGAAAATCAGTAACATTTTAGTTAATTTTAATGAAAACACATTGAATTTTATCATTTGTATTGGAAGCAACATCTTAAATACGTCTTTTCTAGGGTCTAAAAAATAATAAACGTCGCTCTATGATTCGAAGATAAAATACTCAAATTTGGTAAAATGATGACTGTTTTCACGTTTTTCATGTAGTTTGATATTACGTAAATATATTCATTTTTACCAATATTTCGATACTATTTCATGTAGTATCACGATATGTGATTTGGCCTTCAAATCTCAGATTTTCGCATAATATTGCATGTTAAGCAAGTTTTCTTGCATTTTGTTTCGTACTAAAAATCATCGAATTCAGCAAAATTTTGACGTTTATCATCCCCTTTTCCTTTATGTGATATAAACAAAATATCATCGAATTAGGCAATATTTTGCTGTTTTTCTACGTTTTTGTGAATTTTCAGTTTATTGCTATTATTTCATTAAATATACGATAAAAATGATGCAAACACATAATTGATCAGAAAATATCCTTAAATACTTCATTTTCAATCAACTATTTGTTTCTCGTTAAAATACTGAGTAAGATATTGAATAGGGGAGAAGTTCTCTTTTTATTGCATATATCGACGTTTCAGCCGGATTAGAACGGTTTTACGTGTACATCTTCCATCGGTAATATAAACCGAAAATCAGGAACATTTTAGTTAATTTTAATGAAAACACATTGATTTATATCATTTGTATTGGAAGCAACATCTTTATATGTCTTTTCTAGGGTCTAAAAAATACGAAACGTCGCTCTATGATTTGAAGTTAAAATCCTCATATATGGTAATATAGTGACTTTTTTCACGTTATTCATGTAGTGTGATTTTACGTATATATATATTCGTTTTTACCAATATTTCGATACTACTTCATGTTGTCTCACGATATGTGATTTGGCCTTCAAATCTCAGAATTTCGCAAATTTTGCATTTTTCAAGCAAGTTTTCTTGCATTTTGTTTTGTACTAAAAATCATCGAATTTAGCAATATTTTGACCTTTATCATCCCCTTTTCCTTTATGTGATATAAACAAAATATCATCGAATTAGGCCGTTTTTCCTCGTTTTTGTGAATTTTCAGTTTATTGTTATTAATTCATTAAATATACGAGAAAAATTATGCAAAAACATAATTGATCAGAAAATAACCTTAAATACTTCATTTTCAATCATCTATTTGTTTCTCGTTAAAATACTGAGTAAGATATTGAAAAGGGGAGAAGTTCTGTTTTTATTGCATATATCGATGTTTCAGCCGGATTAGAACGGTTTTACGTGTACATCTTCCATCGGTAATATAAACCGAAAATCAGTAACATTTTAGTTAATTTTAATGAAAACACATTGAATTTTATCATTTGTATTGGAAGCAACATCTTAAATACGTCTTTTCTAGGGTCTAAAAAATAATAAACGTCGCTCTATGATTCGAAGATAAAATACTCAAATTTGGTAAAATGATGACTGTTTTCACGTTTTTCATGTAGTTTGATATTACGTAAATATATTCATTTTTACCAATATTTCGATACTATTTCATGTAGTATCACGATATGTGATTTGGCCTTCAAATCTCAGATTTTCGCATAATATTGCATGTTAAGCAAGTTTTCTTGCATTTTGTTTCGTACTAAAAATCATCGAATTCAGCAAAATTTTGACGTTTATCATCCCCTTTTCCTTCATGTGATATAAACAAAATATCATCGAATTAGGCAATATTTTGCTGTTTTTCTACGTTTTTGTGAATTTTCAGTTTATTGCTATTATTTCATTAAATATACGATAAAAATGATGCAAACACATAATTGATCAGAAAATATCCTTAAATACTTCATTTTCAATCAACTATTTGTTTCTCGTTAAAATACTGAGTAAGATATTGAATAGGGGAGAAGTTCTCTTTTTATTGCATATATCGACGTTTCAGCCGGATTAGAACGGTTTTACGTGTACATCTTCCATCGGTAATATAAACCGAAAATCAGGAACATTTTAGTTAATTTTAATGAAAACACATTGATTTATATCATTTGTATTGGAAGCAACATCTTTATATGTCTTTTCTAGGGTCTAAAAAATACGAAACGTCGCTCTATGATTTGAAGTTAAAATCCTCATATATGGTAATATAGTGACTTTTTTCACGTTATTCATGTAGTGTGATTTTACGTATATATATATTCGTTTTTACCAATATTTCGATACTACTTCATGTTGTCTCACGATATGTGATTTGGCCTTCAAATCTCAGAATTTCGCAAATTTTGCATTTTTCAAGCAAGTTTTCTTGCATTTTGTTTTGTACTAAAAATCATCGAATTTAGCAATATTTTGACCTTTATCATCCCCTTTTCCTTTATGTGATATAAACAAAATATCATCGAATTAGGCCGTTTTTCCTCGTTTTTGTGAATTTTCAGTTTATTGTTATTAATTCATTAAATATACGAGAAAAATTATGCAAAAACATAATTGATCAGAAAATAACCTTAAATACTTCATTTTCAATCAACTATTTGTTTCTCGTTAAAATACTGAGTAAGATATTGAAAAGGGGAGAAGTTCTGTTTTTATTGCATATATCGACGTTTCAGCCGGATTAGAACGGTTTTACGTGTACATCTTCCATCGGTAATATAAACCGAAAATCAGGAACATTTTAGTTAATTTTAATGAAAACACATTGAATTTTATCATTTGTATTGGAAGCAACATCTTTATACGTCTTTTCTAGGGTCTAAAAAATATTAAACGTCGCTCTATGATTCGAAGTTAAAATACTCAAATTTGGTATATTAATGACTTTTTTCACGTTTTTCATGTAGTTTGATATTAAGTAAATATATTCATTTTTACCAATATTTCGATACTATTTCATGTTGTATCACGATATGTGATTTGGCCTTCAAATCTCAGATTTTCGCATAATGTTGCATTTTAAGCAAGTTTTCTTGCATTTTGTTTCGTACTAAAAATCATCGAATTCAGCAATATTTTGACGTTTATCATCCCCTTTTCCTTTATGTGATATAAAAAAATATCATCGTATTAGACAATATTTTGCTGTTTTTCTACGTTTTTGTGAATTTTCAGTTTATTGCTATTATTTCATTAAATATACGATAAAAATGATGAAACACATAATTGATCAGAAAATATCCTTAAATACTTCATTTTCAATCAACTATTTGTTTCTCGTTAAAATACTGAGTAAGATATTGAAAAGGGGAGAAGTTCTGTTTTTATTGCATATATCGACGTTTCAGCCGGATTAGAACGGTTCTACGTGTACATCTTCCATCGGTAATATAAACCGAAAATCAGTAACATTTTAGTTAATTTTAATGAAAACACATTGAATTTTATCATTTGTATTGGAAGCAACATCTTAAATACGTCTTTTCTAGGGTCTAAAAAATACTAAACGTCGCTCTATGATTCGAAGTTAAAATACTCAAATTTGGTATAATAATGACTTTTTTCACGTTTTTCATGTAGTTTGATATTACGTAAATATATTCATTTTAACCAATATTTCGATACTATTTCATGTTGTATCACGATATGTGATTTGGCCTTTAAATCTCAGATTTTCGCATAATATTGCATGTTAAGCAAGTTTTCTTGCATTTTGTTTCGTACT
This sequence comes from Procambarus clarkii, assembly GCF_040958095.1. Taxonomy (NCBI): domain Eukaryota; kingdom Metazoa; phylum Arthropoda; class Malacostraca; order Decapoda; family Cambaridae; genus Procambarus; species Procambarus clarkii. The sequence goes on from NC_091220.1 coordinate 6,964,266, forward strand.
AAAAATCATCGAATTCACAAATATTTTGACGTTTATCATCCCCTTTTCCTTTATGTGATATAAACAAAATATCATCGAATTAGGCAATATTTTGCTGTTTTTCTACGTTTTTGTGAATTTTCAGTTTATTGCTATTATTTCATTAAATATACGATAAAAATGATGCAAACACATAATTGATCAGAAAATATCCTTAAATACTTCATTTTCAATCAACTATTTGTTTCTCGTTAAAATACTGAGTAAGATATTGAAAAGGGGAGATGTTCTGTTTTTATTGCATATATCGACGTTTCAGCCGGATTAGAACGGTTTTACGTGTATAATCTTCCATCGGTAATATAAACCGAAAATCAGGAACATTTTAGTTAATTTTAATGAAAACACATTGATTTTTATCATTTGTATTGGAAGCAACATCTTTATACGTCTTTTCTAGGGTCTAAAAAATACGAAACGTCGCTCTATGATTTGAAGTTAAAATCCTCATATATGGTAATATAGTGACTTTTTTCACGTTATTCATGTAGTGTGATTTTACGTATATATATTCGTTTTTACCAATATTTCGATACTACTTCATGTTGTCTCACGATATGTGATTTGGCCTTCAAATCTCAGAATTTCGCAAATTTTGCATTTTTCAAGCAAGTTTTCTTGCATTTTGTTTTGTACTAAAAATCATCGAATTTAGCAATATTTTGACCTTTATCATCCCCTTTTCCTTTATGTGATATAAACAAAATATCATCGAATTAGGCCGTTTTTCCACGTTTTTGTGAATTTTCAGTTTATTGTTATTAATTCATTAAATATACGAGAAAAATTATGCAAACACATAATTGATCAGAAAATAACCTTAAATACTTCATTTTCAATCATCTATTTGTTTCTCGTTAAAATACTGAGTAAGATATTAAAAGGGGAGAAGTTCTGTTTTTATTGCATATATCGACGTTTCAGCCGGATTAGAACGGTTCTACGTGTACATCTTCCATCGGTAATATAAACCGAAAATCAGTAACATTTTAGTTAATTTTAATGAAAACACATTGAATTTTATCATTTGTATTGGAAGCAACATCTTAAATACGTCTTTTCTAGGGTCTAAAAAATACTAAACGTCGCTCTATGATTCGAAGATAAAATACTCAAATTTGGTATAATGATGACTGTTTTCACGTTTTTCATGTAGTTTGATATTACGTAAATATATTCATTTTTACCAATATTTCGATACTATTTCATGTAGTATCACGATATGTGATTTGGCCTTCAAATCTCAGATTTTCGCATAATATTGCATGTTAAGCAAGTTTTCTTGCATTTTGTTTCGTACTAAAAATCATCGAATTCAGCAATATTTTGACGTTTATCATCCCCTTTTCCTTTATGTGATATAAACAAAATATCATCGAATTAGGCAATATTTTGCTGTTTTTCTACGTTTTTGTGAATTTTCAGTTTATTGCTATTATTTCATTAAATATACGATAAAAATGATGCAAACACATAATTGATCAGAAAATATCCTTAAATACTTCATTTTCAATCAACTATTTGTTTCTCGTTAAAATACTGAGTAAGATATTGAATAGGGGAGAAGTTCTCTTTTTATTGCATATATCGACGTTTCAGCCGGATTAGAACGGTTTTACGTGTACATCTTCCATCGGTAATATAAACCGAAAATCAGGAACATTTTAGTTAATTTTAATGAAAACACATTGATTTATATCATTTGTATTGGAAGCAACATCTTTATATGTCTTTTCTAGGGTCTAAAAAATACGAAACGTCGCTCTATGATTTGAAGTTAAAATCCTCATATATGGTAATATAGTGACTTTTTTCACGTTATTCATGTAGTGTGATTTTACGTATATATATTCGTTTTTACCAATATTTCGATACTACTTCATGTTGACTCACGATATGTGATTTGGCCTTCAAATCTCAGAATTTCGCAAATTTTGCATTTTTCAAGCAAGTTTTCTTGCATTTTGTTTTGTACTAAAAATCATCGAATTTAGCAATATTTTGACCTTTATCATCCCCTTTTCCTTTATGTGATATAAACAAAATATCATCGAATTAGGCCGTTTTTCCACGTTTTTGTGAATTTTCAGTTTATTGTTATTAATTCATTAAATATACGAGAAAAATTATGCAAACACATAATTGATCAGAAAATAACCTTAAATACTTCATTTTCAATCATCTATTTGTTTCTCGTTAAAATACTGAGTAAGATATTGAAAAGGGGAGAAGTTCTGTTTTTATTGCATATATCGACGTTTCAGCCGGATTAGAACGGTTTTACGTGTACATCTTCCATCGGTAATATAAACCAAAAATCAGGAACATTTTAGTTAATTTTAATGAAAACACATTGAATTTTATCATTTGTATTGGAAGCAACATCTTTATACGTCTTTTCTAGGGTCTAAAAAATACTAAACGTCGCTCTATGATTCGAAGTTAAAATACTCAAATTTGGTATATTAATGACTTTTTTCACGTTTTTCATGTAGTTTGATATTACGTAAATATATTCATTTTTACCAATATTTCGATACTATTTCATGTTGTATCACGATATGTGATTTGGCCTTCAAATCTCAGATTTTCGCATAATGTTGCATTTTAAGCAAGTTTTCTTGCATTTTGTTTCGTACTAAAAATCATCGAATTCAGCAATATTTTGACGTTTATCATCCCCTTTTCCTTTATGTGATATAAAAAAATATCATCGTATTAGACAATATTTTGCTGTTTTTCTACGTTTTTGTGAATTTTCAGTTTATTGCTATTATTTCATTAAATATACGATAAAAATGATGAAACACATAATTGATCAGAAAATATCCTTAAATACTTCATTTTCAATCAACTATTTGTTTCTCGTTAAAATACTGAGTAAGATATTGAAAAGGGGAGAAGTTCTGTTTTTATTGCATATATCGACGTTTCAGCCGGATTAGAACGGTTCTACGTGTACATCTTCCATCGGTAATATAAACCGAAAATCAGTAACATTTTAGTTAATTTTAATGAAAACACATTGAATTTTATCATTTGTATTGGAAGCAACATCTTAAATACGTCTTTTCTAGGGTCTAAAAAATACTAAACGTCGCTCTATGATTCGAAGTTAAAATACTCAAATTTGGTATAATAATGACTTTTTTCACGTTTTTCATGTAGTTTGATATTACGTAAATATATTCATTTTAACCAATATTTCGATACTATTTCATGTTGTATCACGATATGTGATTTGGCCTTTAAATCTCAGATTTTCGCATAATGTTGCATTTTAAGCAAGTTTTCTTGCATTTTGTTTCGTACTAAAAATCATCGAATTCAGCAATATTTTGACGTTTATCATCCCCTTTTCCTTTATGTGATATAAACAAAATATCATCGAATTAGGCAATATTTTGCTGTTTTTCTACGTTTTTGTGAATTTTCAGTTTATTGCTATTATTTCATTAAATATACGATAAAAATGATGCAAACACATAATTGATCAGAAAATATCCTTAAATACTTCATTTTCAATCAACTATTTGTTTCTCGTTAAAATACTGAGTAAGATATTGAAAAGGGGAGAAGTTCTGTTTTTATTGCATATATCGACGTTTCAGCCGGATTAGAACGGTTCTACGTGTACATCTTCCATCGGTAATATAAACCGAAAATCAGTAACATTTTAGTTAATTTTAATGAAAACACGTTGAATTTTATCATTTGTATTGGAAGCAACATCTTAAATACGTCTTTTCTAGGGTCTAAAAAATACTAAACGTCGCTCTATGATTCGAAGTTAAAATACTCAAATTTGGTATAATGATGACTTTTTTCACGTTTTTCATGTAGTTTGATATTACGTAAATATATTCATTTTTACCAATATTTCGATACTATTTCATGTAGTATCACGATATGTGATTTGGCCTTCAAATCTCAGATTTTCGCATAATATTGCATGTTAAGCAAGTTTTCTTGCATTTTGTTTCGTACTAAAAATCATTGAATTCAGCAATATTTTGACGTTTATCATCCCCTTTTCCTTTATGTGATATAAACAAAATATCATCGAATTAGGCAATATTTTGCTGTTTTTCTACGTTTTTGTGAATTTTCAGTTTATTGCTATTATTTCATTAAATATACGATAAAAATGATGCAAACACATAATTGATCAGAAAATATCTTTAAATACTTCATTTTCAATCAACTATTTGTTTCTCGTTAAAATACTGAGTAAGATATTGAAAAGGGGAGAAGTTCTCTTTTTATTGCATATATCGACGTTTCAGCCGGATTAGAACGGTTTTACGTGTCCATCTTCCATCGGTAATATAAACCGAAAATCAGGAACATTTTAGTTAATTTTAATGAAAACACATTGATTTATATCATTTGTATTGGAAGCAACATCTTTATACGTCTTTTCTAGGGTCTAAAAAATACGAAACGTCGCACTATGATTTGAAGTTAAAATCCTCATATATGGTAATATAGTGACTTTTTTCACGTTATTCATGTAGTGTGATTTTACGTATATATATTCGTTTTTACCAATATTTCGATACTACTTCATGTTGACTCACGATATGTGATTTGGCCTTCAAATCTCAGAATTTCGCAAATTTTGCATTTTTCAAGCAAGTTTTCTTGCATTTTGTTTTGTACTAAAAATCATCGAATTTAGCAATATTTTGACCTTTATCATCCCCTTTTCCTTTATGTGATATAAACAAAATATCATCGAATTAGGCCGTTTTTCCACGTTTTTGTGAATTTTCAGTTTATTGTTATTAATTCATTAAATATACGAGAAAAATTATGCAAACACATAATTGATCAGAAAATAACCTTAAATACTTCATTTTCAATCATCTATTTGTTTCTCGTTAAAATACTGAGTAAGATATTGAAAAGGGGAGAAGTTCTGTTTTTATTGCATATATCGACGTTTCAGCCGGATTAGAACGGTTTTACGTGTACATCTTCCATCGGTAATATAAACCAAAAATCAGGAACATTTTAGTTAATTTTAATGAAAACACATTGAATTTTATCATTTGTATTGGAAGCAACATCTTTATACGTCTTTTCTAGGGTCTAAAAAATACTAAACGTCGCTCTATGATTCGAAGTTAAAATACTCAAATTTGGTATATTAATGACTTTTTTCACGTTTTTCATGTAGTTTGATATTACGTAAATATATTCATTTTAACCAATATTTCGATACTATTTCATGTTGTATCACGATATGTGATTTGGCCTTTAAATCTCAGATTTTCGCATAATGTTGCATTTTAAGCAAGTTTTCTTGCATTTTGTTTCGTACTAAAAATCATCGAATTCAGCAATATTTTGACGTTTATCATCCCCTTTTCCTTTATGTGATATAAACAAAATATCATCGAATTAGGCAATATTTTGCTGTTTTTCTACGTTTTTGTGAATTTTCAGTTTATTGCTATTATTTCATTAAATATACGATAAAAATGATGCAAACACATAATTGATCAGAAAATATCCTTAAATACTTCATTTTCAATCAACTATTTGTTTCTCGTTAAAATACTGAGTAAGATATTGAAAAGGGGAGAAGTTCTGTTTTTATTGCATATATCGACGTTTCAGCCGGATTAGAACGGTTCTACGTGTACATCTTCCATCGGTAATATAAACCGAAAATCAGTAACATTTTAGTTAATTTTAATGAAAACACGTTGAATTTTATCATTTGTATTGGAAGCAACATCTTAAATACGTCTTTTCTAGGGTCTAAAAAATACTAAACGTCGCTCTATGATTCGAAGTTAAAATACTCAAATTTGGTATAATGATGACTTTTTTCACGTTTTTCATGTAGTTTGATATTACGTAAATATATTCATTTTTACCAATATTTCGATACTATTTCATGTAGTATCACGATATGTGATTTGGCCTTCAAATCTCAGATTTTCGCATAATATTGCATGTTAAGCAAGTTTTCTTGCATTTTGTTTCGTACTAAAAATCATCGAATTCAGCAATATTTTGACGTTTATCATCCCCTTTTCCTTTATGTGATATAAACAAAATATCATCGAATTAGGCAATATTTTGCTGTTTTTCTACGTTTTTGTGAATTTTCAGTTTATTGCTATTATTTCATTAAATATACGATAAAAATGATGCAAACACATAATTGATCAGAAAATATCTTTAAATACTTCATTTTCAATCAACTATTTGTTTCTCGTTAAAATACTGAGTAAGATATTGAAAAGGGGAGAAGTTCTCTTTTTATTGCATATATCGACGTTTCAGCCGGATTAGAACGGTTTTACGTGTCCATCTTCCATCGGTAATATAAACCGAAAATCAGGAACATTTTAGTTAATTTTAATGAAAACACATTGATTTATATCATTTGTATTGGAAGCAACATCTTTATACGTCTTTTCTAGGGTCTAAAAAATACGAAACGTCGCACTATGATTTGAAGTTAAAATCCTCATATATGGTAATATAGTGACTTTTTTCACGTTATTCATGTAGTGTGATTTTACGTATATATATTCGTTTTTACCAATATTTCGATACTACTTCATGTTGACTCACGATATGTGATTTGGCCTTCAAATCTCAGAATTTCGCAAATTTTGCATTTTTCAAGCAAGTTTTCTTGCATTTTGTTTTGTACTAAAAATCATCGAATTTAGCAATATTTTGACCTTTATCATCCCCTTTTCCTTTATGTGATATAAACAAAATATCATCGAATTAGGCCGTTTTTCCACGTTTTTGTGAATTTTCAGTTTATTGTTATTAATTCATTAAATATACGAGAAAAATTATGCAAACACATAATTGATCAGAAAATAACCTTAAATACTTCATTTTCAATCATCTATTTGTTTCTCGTTAAAATACTGAGTAAGATATTGAAAAGGGGAGAAGTTCTGTTTTTATTGCATATATCGACGTTTCAGCCGGATTAGAACGGTTTTACGTGTACATCTTCCATCGGTAATATAAACCAAAAATCAGGAACATTTTAGTTAATTTTAATGAAAACACATTGAATTTTATCATTTGTATTGGAAGCAACATCTTTATACGTCTTTTCTAGGGTCTAAAAAATACTAAACGTCGCTCTATGATTCGAAGTTAAAATACTCAAATTTGGTATATTAATGACTTTTTTCACGTTTTTCATGTAGTTTGATATTACGTAAATATATTCATTTTTACCAATATTTCGATACTATTTCATGTTGTATCACGATATGTGATTTGGCCTTCAAATCTCAGATTTTCGCATAATGTTGCATTTTAAGCAAGTTTTCTTGCATTTTGTTTCGTACTAAAAATCATCGAATTCAGCAATATTTTGACGTTTATCATCCCCTTTTCCTTTATGTGATATAAAAAAATATCATCGTATTAGACAATATTTTGCTGTTTTTCTACGTTTTTGTGAATTTTCAGTTTATTGCTATTATTTCATTAAATATACGATAAAAATGATGAAACACATAATTGATCAGAAAATATCCTTAAATACTTCATTTTCAATCAACTATTTGTTTCTCGTTAAAATACTGAGTAAGATATTGAAAAGGGGAGAAGTTCTGTTTTTATTGCATATATCGACGTTTCAGCCGGATTAGAACGGTTCTACGTGTACATCTTCCATCGGTAATATAAACCGAAAATCAGTAACATTTTAGTTAATTTTAATGAAAACACGTTGAATTTTATCATTTGTATTGGAAGCAACATCTTAAATACGTCTTTTCTAGGGTCTAAAAAATACTAAACGTCGCTCTATGATTCGAAGTTAAAATACTCAAATTTGGTATAATGATGACTTTTTTCACGTTTTTCATGTAGTTTGATATTACGTAAATATATTCATTTTTACCAATATTTCGATACTATTTCATGTAGTATCACGATATGTGATTTGGCCTTCAAATCTCAGATTTTCGCATAATATTGCATGTTAAGCAAGTTTTCTTGCATTTTGTTTCGTACTAAAAATCATCGAATTCAGCAATATTTTGACGTTTATCATCCCCTTTTCCTTTATGTGATATAAACAAAATATCATCGAATTAGGCAATATTTTGCTGTTTTTCTACGTTTTTGTGAATTTTCAGTTTATTGCTATTATTTCATTAAATATACGATAAAAATGATGCAAACACATAATTGATCAGAAAATATCTTTAAATACTTCATTTTCAATCAACTATTTGTTTCTCGTTAAAATACTGAGTAAGATATTGAAAAGGGGAGAAGTTCTCTTTTTATTGCATATATCGACGTTTCAGCCGGATTAGAACGGTTTTACGTGTCCATCTTCCATCGGTAATATAAACCGAAAATCAGGAACATTTTAGTTAATTTTAATGAAAACACATTGATTTATATCATTTGTATTGGAAGCAACATCTTTATACGTCTTTTCTAGGGTCTAAAAAATACGAAACGTCGCACTATGATTTGAAGTTAAAATCCTCATATATGGTAATATAGTGACTTTTTTCACGTTATTCATGTAGTGTGATTTTACGTATATATATTCGTTTTTACCAATATTTCGATACTACTTCATGTTGACTCACGATATGTGATTTGGCCTTCAAATCTCAGAATTTCGCAAATTTTGCATTTTTCAAGCAAGTTTTCTTGCATTTTGTTTTGTACTAAAAATCATCGAATTTAGCAATATTTTGACCTTTATCATCCCCTTTTCCTTTATGTGATATAAACAAAATATCATCGAATTAGGCCGTTTTTCCACGTTTTTGTGAATTTTCAGTTTATTGTTATTAATTCATTAAATATACGAGAAAAATTATGCAAACACATAATTGATCAGAAAATAACCTTAAATACTTCATTTTCAATCATCTATTTGTTTCTCGTTAAAATACTGAGTAAGATATTGAAAAGGGGAGAAGTTCTGTTTTTATTGCATATATCGACGTTTCAGCCGGATTAGAACGGTTTTACGTGTACATCTTCCATCGGTAATATAAACCAAAAATCAGGAACATTTTAGTTAATTTTAATGAAAACACATTGAATTTTATCATTTGTATTGGAAGCAACATCTTTATACGTCTTTTCTAGGGTCTAAAAAATACTAAACGTCGCTCTATGATTCGAAGTTAAAATACTCAAATTTGGTATATTAATGACTTTTTTCACGTTTTTCATGTAGTTTGATATTACGTAAATATATTCATTTTTACCAATATTTCGATACTATTTCATGTTGTATCACGATATGTGATTTGGCCTTCAAATCTCAGATTTTCGCATAATGTTGCATTTTAAGCAAGTTTTCTTGCATTTTGTTTCGTACTAAAAATCATCGAATTCAGCAATATTTTGACGTTTATCATCCCCTTTTCCTTTATGTGATATAAAAAAATATCATCGTATTAGACAATATTTTGCTGTTTTTCTACGTTTTTGTGAATTTTCAGTTTATTGCTATTATTTCATTAAATATACGATAAAAATGATGAAACACATAATTGATCAGAAAATATCCTTAAATACTTCATTTTCAATCAACTATTTGTTTCTCGTTAAAATACTGAGTAAGATATTGAAAAGGGGAGAAGTTCTGTTTTTATTGCATATATCGACGTTTCAGCCGGATTAGAACGGTTCTACGTGTACATCTTCCATCGGTAATATAAACCGAAAATCAGTAACATTTTAGTTAATTTTAATGAAAACACATTGAATTTTATCATTTGTATTGGAAGCAACATCTTAAATACGTCTTTTCTAGGGTCTAAAAAATACTAAACGTCGCTCTATGATTCGAAGTTAAAATACTCAAATTTGGTATAATAATGACTTTTTTCACGTTTTTCATGTAGTTTGATATTACGTAAATATATTCATTTTAACCAATATTTCGATACTTTTTCATGTTGTATCACGATATGTGATTTGGCCTTTAAATCTCAGATTTTCGCATAATGTTGCATTTTAAGCAAGTTTTCTTGCATTTTGTTTCGTACTAAAAATCATCGAATTCAGCAATATTTTGACGTTTATCATCCCCTTTTCCTTTATGTGATATAAACAAAATATCATCGAATTAGGCAATATTTTGCTGTTTTTCTACGTTTTTGTGAATTTTCAGTTTATTGCTATTATTTCATTAAATATACGATAAAAATGATGCAAACACATAATTGATCAGAAAATATCCTTAAATACTTCATTTTCAATCAACTATTTGTTTCTCGTTAAAATACTGAGTAAGATATTGAAAAGGGGAGAAGTTCTGTTTTTATTGCATATATCGACGTTTCAGCCGGATTAGAACGGTTCTACGTGTACATCTTCCATCGGTAATATAAACCGAAAATCAGTAACATTTTAGTTAATTTTAATGAAAACACGTTGAATTTTATCATTTGTATTGGAAGCAACATCTTAAATACGTCTTTTCTAGGGTCTAAAAAATACTTAACGTCGCTCTATGATTCGAAGTTAAAATACTCAAATTTGGTATAATGATGACTTTTTTCACGTTTTTCATGTAGTTTGATATTACGTAAATATATTCATTTTTACCAATATTTCGATACTATTTCATGTAGTATCACGATATGTGATTTGGCCTTCAAATCTCAGATTTTCGCATAATATTGCATGTTAAGCAAGTTTTCTTGCATTTTGTTTCGTACTAAAAATCATCGAATTCAGCAATATTTTGACGTTTATCATCCCCTTTTCCTTTATGTGATATAAACAAAATATCATCGAATTAGGCAATATTTTGCTGTTTTTCTACGTTTTTGTGAATTTTCAGTTTATTGCTATTATTTCATTAAATATACGATAAAAATGATGCAAACACATAATTGATCAGAAAATATCTTTAAATACTTCATTTTCAATCAACTATTTGTTTCTCGTTAAAATACTGAGTAAGATATTGAAAAGGGGAGAAGTTCTCTTTTTATTGCATATATCGACGTTTCAGCCGGATTAGAACGGTTTTACGTGTCCATCTTCCATCGGTAATATAAACCGAAAATCAGGAACATTTTAGTTAATTTTAATGAAAACACATTGATTTATATCATTTGTATTGGAAGCAACATCTTTATACGTCTTTTCTAGGGTCTAAAAAATACGAAACGTCGCACTATGATTTGAAGTTAAAATCCTCATATATGGTAATATAGTTACTTTTTTCACGTTATTCATGTAGTGTGATTTTACGTATATATATTCGTTTTTACCAATATTTCGATACTACTTCATGTTGTCTCACGATATGTGATTTGGCCTTCAAATCTCAGAATTTCGCAAATTTTGCATTTTTCAAGCAAGTTTTCTTGCATTTTGTTTTGTACTAAAAATCATCGAATTTAGCAATATTTTGACCTTTATCAGCCCCTTTTCCTTTATGTGATATAAACAAAATATCATCGAATTAGGCCGTTTTTCCACGTTTTTGTGAATTTTCAGTTTATTGTTATTAATTCATTAAATATACGAGAAAAATTATGCAAACACATAATTGATCAGAAAATAACCTTAAATACTTCTTTTTCAATCATCTATTTGTTTCTCGTTAAAATACTGAGTAAGATATTGAAAAGGGGAGAAGTTCTGTTTTTATTGCATATATCGATGTTTCAGCCGGATTAGAATGGTTTTACGTGTACATCTTCCATCGGTAATATAAACCGAAAATCAGTAACATTTTAGTTAATTTTAATGAAAACACATTGAATTTTATCATTTGTATTGGAAGCAACATCTTAAATACGTCTTTTCTAGGGTCTAAAAAATAATAAACGTCGCTCTATGATTCGAAGATAAAATACTCAAATTTGGAATAATGATGACTGTTTTCACGTTTTTCATGTAGTTTGATATTACGTAAATATATTCATTTTTACCAATATTTCGATACTATTTCATGTAGTATCACGATATGTGATTTGGCCTTCAAATCTCAGATTTTCGCATAATATTGCATGTTAAGCAAGTTTTCTTGCATTTTGTTTCGTACTAAAAATCATCGAATTCAGCAAAATTTTGACGTTTATCATCCCCTTTTCCTTTATGTGATATAAACAAAATATCATCGAATTAGGCAATATTTTGCTGTTTTTCTACGTTTTTGTGAATTTTCAGTTTATTGCTATTATTTCATTAAATATACGATAAAAATGATGCAAACACATAATTGATCAGAAAATATCCTTAAATACTTCATTTTCAATCAACTATTTGTTTCTCGTTAAAATACTGAGTAAGATATTGAATAGGGGAGAAGTTCTCTTTTTATTGCATATATCGACGTTTCAGCCGGATTAGAACGGTTTTACGTGTACATCTTCCATCGGTAATATAAACCGAAAATCAGGAACATTTTAGTTAATTTTAATGAAAACACATTGATTTATATCATTTGTATTGGAAGCAACATCTTTATATGTCTTTTCTAGGGTCTAAAAAATACGAAACGTCGCTCTATGATTTGAAGTTAAAATCCTCATATATGGTAATATAGTGACTTTTTTCACGTTATTCATGTAGTGTGATTTTACGTATATATATTCGTTTTTACCAATATTTCGATACTACTTCATGTTGTCTCACGATATGTGATTTGGCCTTCAAATCTCAGAATTTCGCAAATTTTGCATTTTTCAAGCAAGTTTTCTTGCATTTTGTTTTGTACTAAAAATCATCGAATTTAGCAATATTTTGACCTTTATCATCCCCTTTTCCTTTATGTGATATAAACAAAATATCATCGAATTAGGCCGTTTTTCCTCGTTTTTGTGAATTTTCAGTTTATTGTTATTAATTCATTAAATATACGAGAAAAATTATGCAAAAACATAATTGATCAGAAAATAACCTTAAATACTTCATTTTCAATCATCTATTTGTTTCTCGTTAAAATACTGAGTAAGATATTGAAAAGGGGAGAAGTTCTGTTTTTATTGCATATATCGACGTTTCAGCCGGATTAAAACGGTTTTACGTGTACATCTTCCATCGGTAATATAAACCAAAAATCAGGAACATTTTAGTTAATTTTAATGAAAACACATTGAATTTTATCATTTGTATTGGAAGCAACATCTTTATACGTCTTTTCTAGGGTCTAAAAAATACTAAACGTCGCTCTATGATTCGAAGTTAAAATACTCAAATTTGGTATATTAATGACTTTTTTCACGTTTTTCATGTAGTTTGATATTAAGTAAATATATTCATTTTTACCAATATTTCGATACTATTTCATGTTGTATCACAATATGTGATTTGGCCTTCAAATCTCAGATTTTCGCATAATATTGCATTTTAAGCAAGTTTTCTTGCATTTTGTTTCGTACTAAAAATCATCGAATTCAGCAATATTTTGACGTTTATCATCCCCTTTTCCTTTATGTGATATAAACAAAATATCATCGTATTAGGCAATATTTTGCTGTTTTTCTACGTTTTTGTGAATTTTCAGTTTATTGCTATTATTTCATTAAATATACGATAAAAATGATGCAAACACATAATTGATCAGAAAATATCCTTAAATACTTCATTTTCAATCAACTATTTGTTTCTCGTTAAAATACTGAGTAAGATATTGAAAAGGGGAGAAGTTCTGTTTTTATTGCATATATCGACGTTTCAGCCGGATTAGAACGGTTCTACGTGTACATCTTCCATCGGTAATATAAACCGAAAATCAGTAACATTTTAGTTAATTTTAATGAAAACACATTGAATTTTATCATTTGTATTGGAAGGAACATCTTAAATACGTCTTTTCTAGGGTCTAAAAAATACTAAACGTCACTCTATGATTCGAAGTTAAAATACTCAAATTTGGTATAATGATGACTTTTTTCACGTTTTTCATGTAGTTTGATATTACGTAAATATATTCATTTTTACCAATATTTCGATACTATTTCATGTAGTATCACGATATGTGATTTGGCATTCAAATCTCAGATTTTCGCATAATATTGCATGTTAAGCAAGTTTTCTTGCATTTTGTTTCGTACTAAAAATCATCGAATTCACAAATATTTTGACGTTTATCATCCCCTTTTCCTTTATGTGATATAAACAAAATATCATCGAATTAGGCAATATTTTGCTGTTTTTCTACGTTTTTGTGAATTTTCAGTTTATTGCTATTATTTCATTAAATATACGATAAAAATGATGCAAACACATAATTGATCAGAAAATATCCTTAAATACTTCATTTTCAATCAACTATTTGTTTCTCGTTAAAATACTGAGTAAGATATTGAAAAGGGGAGATGTTCTGTTTTTATTGCATATATCGACGTTTCAGCCGGATTAGAACGGTTTTACGTGTATAATCTTCCATCGGTAATATAAACCGAAAATCAGGAACATTTTAGTTAATTTTAATGAAAACACATTGATTTTTATCATTTGTATTGGAAGCAACATCTTTATACGTCTTTTCTAGGGTCTAAAAAATACGAAACGTCGCTCTATGATTTGAAGTTAAAATCCTCATATATGGTAATATAGTGACTTTTTTCACGTTATTCATGTAGTGTGATTTTACGTATATATATTCGTTTTTACCAATATTTCGATACTACTTCATGTTGTCTCACGATATGTGATTTGGCCTTCAAATCTCCGAATTTCGCAAATTTTGCATTTTTCAAGCAAGTTTTCTTGCATTTTGTTTTGTACTAAAAATCATCGAATTTAGCAATATTTTGACCTTTATCAGCCCCTTTTCCTTTATGTGATATAAACAAAATATCATCGAATTAGGCCGTTTTTCCACGTTTTTGTGAATTTTCAGTTTATTGTTATTAATTCATTAAATATACGAGAAAAATTATGCAAACACATAATTGATCAGAAAATAACCTTAAATACTTCTTTTTCAATCATCTATTTGTTTCTCGTTAAAATACTGAGTAAGATATTGAAAAGGGGAGAAGTTCTGTTTTTATTGCATATATCGATGTTTCAGCCGGATTAGAACGGTTTTACGTGTACATCTTCCATCGGTAATATAAACCGAAAATCAGTAACATTTTAGTTAATTTTAATGAAAACACATTGAATTTTATCATTTGTATTGGAAGCAACATCTTAAATACGTCTTTTCTAGGGTCTAAAAAATAATAAACGTCGCTCTATGATTCGAAGATAAAATACTCAAATTTGGTATAATGATGACTGTTTTCACGTTTTTCATGTAGTTTGATATTACGTAAATATATTCATTTTTACCAATATTTCGATACTATTTCATGTAGTATCACGATATGTGATTTGGCCTTCAAATCTCAGATTTTCGCATAATATTGCATGTTAAGCAAGTTTTCTTGCATTTTGTTTCGTACTAAAAATCATCGAATTCAGCAAAATTTTGACGTTTATCATCCCCTTTTCCTTTATGTGATATAAACAAAATATCATCGAATTAATCAATATTTTGCTGTTTTTCTACGTTTTTGTGAATTTTCAGTTTATTGCTATTATTTCATTAAATATACGATAAAAATGATGCAAACACATAATTGATCAGAAAATATCCTTAAATACTTCATTTTCAATCAACTATTTGTTTCTCGTTAAAATACTGAGTAAGATATTGAATAGGGGAGAAGTTCTCTTTTTATTGCATATATCGACGTTTCAGCCGGATTAGAACGGTTTTACGTGTACATCTTCCATCGGTAATATAAACCGAAAATCAGGAACATTTTATTTAATTTTAATGAAAACACATTGATTTATATCATTTGTATTGGAAGCAACATCTTTATATGTCTTTTCTAGGGTCTAAAAAATACGAAACGTCGCTCTATGATTTGAAGTTAAAATCCTCATATATGGTAATATAGTGACTTTTTTCACGTTATTCATGTAGTGTGATTTTACGTATATATATTCGTTTATACCAATATTTCGATACTACTTCATGTTGTCTCACGATATGTGATTTGGCCTTCAAATCTCAGAATTTCGCAAATTTTGCATTTTTCAAGCAAGTTTTCTTGCATTTTGTTTTGTACTAAAAATCATCGAATTTAGCAATATTTTGACCTTTATCATCCCCTTTTCCTTTATGTGATATAAACAAAATATCATCGAATTAGGCCGTTTTTCCTCGTTTTTGTGAATTTTCAGTTTATTGTTATTAATTCATTAAATATACGAGAAAAATTATGCAAAAACATAATTGATCAGAAAATAACCTTAAATACTTCATTTTCAATCATCTATTTGTTTCTCGTTAAAATACTGAGTAAGATATTGAAAAGGGGAGAAGTTCTGTTTTTATTGCATATATCGACGTTTCAGCCGGATTAGAACGGTTTTACGTGTACATCTTCCATCGGTAATATAAACCAAAAATCAGGAACATTTTAGTTAATTTTAATGAAAATACATTGAATTTTATCATTTGTATTGGAAGCAACATCTTTATACGTCTTTTCTAGGGTCTAAAAAATACTAAACGTCGCTCTATGATTCGAAGTTAAAATACTCAAATTTGGTATATTAATGACTTTTTTCACGTTTTTCATGTAGTTTGATATTACGTAAATATATTCATTTTTACCAATATTTCGATACTATTTCATGTTGTATCACGATATGTGATTTGGCCTTCAAATCTCAGATTTTCGCATAATGTTGCATTTTAAGCAAGTTTTCTTGCATTTTGTTTCGTACTAAAAATCATCGAATTCAGCAATATTTTGACGTTTATCATCCCCTTTTCCTTTATGTGATATAAAAAAATATCATCGTATTAGACAATATTTTGCTGTTTTTCTACGTTTTTGTGAATTTTCAGTTTATTGCTATTATTTCATTAAATATACGATAAAAATGATGAAACACATAATTGATCAGAAAATATCCTTAAATACTTCATTTTCAATCAACTATTTGTTTCTCGTTAAAATACTGAGTAAGATATTGAAAAGGGGAGAAGTTCTGTTTTTATTGCATATATCGACGTTTCAGCCGGATTAGAACGGTTCTACGTGTACATCTTCCATCGGTAATATAAACCGAAAATCAGTAACATTTTAGTTAATTTTAATGAAAACACATTGAATTTTATCATTTGTATTGGAAGCAACATCTTAAATACGTCTTTTCTAGGGTCTAAAAAATACTAAACGTCGCTCTATGATTCGAAGTTAAAATACTCAAATTTGGTATAATAATGACTTTTTTCACGTTTTTCATGTAGTTTGATATTACGTAAATATATTCATTTTAACCAATATTTCGATACTATTTCATGTTGTATCACGATATGAGATTTGGCCTTTAAATCTCAGATTTTCGCATAATGTTGCATTTTAAGCAAGTTTTCTTGCATTTTGTTTCGTACTAAAAATCATCGAATTCAGCAATATTTTGACGTTTATCATCCCCTTTTCCTTTATGTGATATAAACAAAATATCATCGAATTAGGCAATATTTTGCTGTTTTTCTACGTTTTTGTGAATTTTCAGTTTATTGCTATTATTTCATTAAATATACGATAAAAATGATGCAAACACATAATTGATCAGAAAATATCCTTAAATACTTCATTTTCAATCAACTATTTGTTTCTCGTTAAAATACTGAGTAAGATATTGAAAAGGGGAGAAGTTCTGTTTTTATTGCATATATCGACGTTTCAGCCGGATTAGAACGGTTCTACGTGTACATCTTCCATCGGTAATATAAACCGAAAATCAGTAACATTTTAGTTAATTTTAATGAAAACACGTTGAATTTTATCATTTGTATTGGAAGCAACATCTTAAATACGTCTTTTCTAGGGTCTAAAAAATACTTAACGTCGCTCTATGATTCGAAGTTAAAATACTCAAATTTGGTATAATGATGACTTTTTTCACGTTTTTCATGTAGTTTGATATTACGTAAATATATTCATTTTTACCAATATTTCGATACTATATCATGTAGTATCACGATATGTGATTTGGCCTTCAAATCTCAGATTTTCGCATAATATTGCATGTTAAGCAAGTTTTCTTGCATTTTGTTTCGTACTAAAAATCATCGAATTCAGCAATATTTTGACGTTTATCATCCCCTTTTCCTTTATGTGATATAAACAAAATATCATCGAATTAGGCAATATTTTGCTGTTTTTCTACGTTTTTGTGAATTTTCAGTTTATTGCTATTATTTCATTAAATATACGATAAAAATGATGCAAACACATAATTGATCAGAAAATATCTTTAAATACTTCATTTTCAATCAACTATTTGTTTCTCGTTAAAATACTGAGTAAGATATTGAAAAGGGGAGAAGTTCTCTTTTTATTGCATATATCGACGTTTCAGCCGGATTAGAACGGTTTTACGTGTCCATCTTCCATCGGTAATATAAACCGAAAATCAGGAACATTTTAGTTAATTTTAATGAAAACACATTGATTTATATCATTTGTATTGGAAGCAACATCTTTATACGTCTTTTCTAGGGTCTAAAAAATACGAAACGTCGCACTATGATTTGAAGTTAAAATCCTCATATATGGTAATATAGTTACTTTTTTCACGTTATTCATGTAGTGTGATTTTACGTATATATATTCGTTTTTACCAATATTTCGATACTACTTCATGTTGTCTCACGATATGTGATTTGGCCTTCAAATCTCAGAATTTCGCAAATTTTGCATTTTTCAAGCAAGTTTTCTTGCATTTTGTTTTGTACTAAAAATCATCGAATTTAGCAATATTTTGACCTTTATCAGCCCCTTTTCCTTTATGTGATATAAACAAAATATCATCGAATTAGGCCGTTTTTCCACGTTTTTGTGAATTTTCAGTTTATTGTTATTAATTCATTAAATATACGAGAAAAATTATGCAAACACATAATTGATCAGAAAATAACCTTAAATACTTCTTTTTCAATCATCTATTTGTTTCTCGTTAAAATACTGAGTAAGATATTGAAAAGGGGAGAAGTTCTGTTTTTATTGCATATATCGATGTTTCAGCCGGATTAGAATGGTTTTACGTGTACATCTTCCATCGGTAATATAAACCGAAAATCAGTAACATTTTAGTTAATTTTAATGAAAACACATTGAATTTTATCATTTGTATTGGAAGCAACATCTTAAATACGTCTTTTCTAGGGTCTAAAAAATAATAAACGTCGCTCTATGATTCGAAGATAAAATACTCAAATTTGGAATAATGATGACTGTTTTCACGTTTTTCATGTAGTTTGATATTACGTAAATATATTCATTTTTACCAATATTTCGATACTATTTCATGTAGTATCACGATATGTGATTTGGCCTTCAAATCTCAGATTTTCGCATAATATTGCATGTTAAGCAAGTTTTCTTGCATTTTGTTTCGTACTAAAAATCATCGAATTCAGCAAAATTTTGACGTTTATCATCCCCTTTTCCTTTATGTGATATAAACAAAATATCATCGAATTAGGCAATATTTTGCTGTTTTTCTACGTTTTTGTGAATTTTCAGTTTATTGCTATTATTTCATTAAATATACGATAAAAATGATGCAAACACATAATTGATCAGAAAATATCCTTAAATACTTCATTTTCAATCAACTATTTGTTTCTCGTTAAAATACTGAGTAAGATATTGAATAGGGGAGAAGTTCTCTTTTTATTGCATATATCGACGTTTCAGCCGGATTAGAACGGTTTTACGTGTACATCTTCCATCGGTAATATAAACCGAAAATCAGGAACATTTTAGTTAATTTTAATGAAAACACATTGATTTATATCATTTGTATTGGAAGCAACATCTTTATATGTCTTTTCTAGGGTCTAAAAAATACGAAACGTCGCTCTATGATTTGAAGTTAAAATCCTCATATATGGTAATATAGTGACTTTTTTCACGTTATTCATGTAGTGTGATTTTACGTATATATATTCGTTTTTACCAATATTTCGATACTACTTCATGTTGTCTCACGATATGTGATTTGGCCTTCAAATCTCAGAATTTCGCAAATTTTGCATTTTTCAAGCAAGTTTTCTTGCATTTTGTTTTGTACTAAAAATCATCGAATTTAGCAATATTTTGACCTTTATCATCCCCTTTTCCTTTATGTGATATAAACAAAATATCATCGAATTAGGCCGTTTTTCCTCGTTTTTGTGAATTTTCAGTTTATTGTTATTAATTCATTAAATATACGAGAAAAATTATGCAAAAACATAATTGATCAGAAAATAACCTTAAATACTTCATTTTCAATCATCTATTTGTTTCTCGTTAAAATACTGAGTAAGATATTGAAAAGGGGAGAAGTTCTGTTTTTATTGCATATATCGACGTTTCAGCCGGATTAAAACGGTTTTACGTGTACATCTTCCATCGGTAATATAAACCAAAAATCAGGAACATTTTAGTTAATTTTAATGAAAACACATTGAATTTTATCATTTGTATTGGAAGCAACATCTTTATACGTCTTTTCTAGGGTCTAAAAAATACTAAACGTCGCTCTATGATTCGAAGTTAAAATACTCAAATTTGGTATATTAATGACTTTTTTCACGTTTTTCATGTAGTTTGATATTAAGTAAATATATTCATTTTTACCAATATTTCGATACTATTTCATGTTGTATCACAATATGTGATTTGGCCTTCAAATCTCAGATTTTCGCATAATGTTGCATTTTAAGCAAGTTTTCTTGCATTTTGTTTCGTACTAAAAATCATCGAATTCAGCAATATTTTGACGTTTATCATCCCTTTTCCTTTATGTGATATAAACAAAATATCATCGTATTAGGCAATATTTTGCTGTTTTTCTACGTTTTTGTGAATTTTCAGTTTATTGCTATTATTTCATTAAATATACGATAAAAATGATGCAAACACATAATTGATCAGAAAATATCCTTAAATACTTCATTTTCAATCAACTATTTGTTTCTCGTTAAAATACTGAGTAAGATATTGAAAAGGGGAGAAGTTCTGTTTTTATTGCATATATCGACGTTTCAGCCGGATTAGAACGGTTCTACGTGTACATCTTCCATCGGTAATATAAACCGAAAATCAGTAACATTTTAGTTAATTTTAATGAAAACACATTGAATTTTATCATTTGTATTGGAAGGAACATCTTAAATACGTCTTTTCTAGGGTCTAAAAAATACTAAACGTCACTCTATGATTCGAAGTTAAAATACTCAAATTTGGTATAATGATGACTTTTTTCACGTTTTTCATGTAGTTTGATATTACGTAAATATATTCATTTTTACCAATATTTCGATACTATTTCATGTAGTATCACGATATGTGATTTGGCATTCAAATCTCAGATTTTCGCATAATATTGCATGTTAAGCAAGTTTTCTTGCATTTTGTTTCGTACTAAAAATCATCGAATTCACAAATATTTTGACGTTTATCATCCCCTTTTCCTTTATGTGATATAAACAAAATATCATCGAATTAGGCAATATTTTGCTGTTTTTCTACGTTTTTGTGAATTTTCAGTTTATTGCTATTATTTCATTAAATATACGATAAAAATGATGCAAACACATAATTGATCAGAAAATATCCTTAAATACTTCATTTTCAATCAACTATTTGTTTCTCGTTAAAATACTGAGTAAGATATTGAAAAGGGGAGATGTTCTGTTTTTATTGCATATATCGACGTTTCAGCCGGATTAGAACGGTTTTACGTGTATAATCTTCCATCGGTAATATAAACCGAAAATCAGGAACATTTTAGTTAATTTTAATGAAAACACATTGATTTTTATCATTTGTATTGGAAGCAACATCTTTATACGTCTTTTCTAGGGTCTAAAAAATACGAAACGTCGCTCTATGATTTGAAGTTAAAATCCTCATATATGGTAATATAGTGACTTTTTTCACGTTATTCATGTAGTGTGATTTTACGTATATATATTCGTTTTTACCAATATTTCGATACTACTTCATGTTGTCTCACGATATGTGATTTGGCCTTCAAATCTCCGAATTTCGCAAATTTTGCATTTTTCAAGCAAGTTTTCTTGCATTTTGTTTTGTACTAAAAATCATCGAATTTAGCAATATTTTGACCTTTATCAGCCCCTTTTCCTTTATGTGATATAAACAAAATATCATCGAATTAGGCCGTTTTTCCACGTTTTTGTGAATTTTCAGTTTATTGTTATTAATTCATTAAATATACGAGAAAAATTATGCAAACACATAATTGATCAGAAAATAACCTTAAATACTTCTTTTTCAATCATCTATTTGTTTCTCGTTAAAATACTGAGTAAGATATTGAAAAGGGGAGAAGTTCTGTTTTTATTGCATATATCGATGTTTCAGCCGGATTAGAACGGTTTTACGTGTACATCTTCCATCGGTAATATAAACCGAAAATCAGTAACATTTTAGTTAATTTTAATGAAAACACATTGAATTTTATCATTTGTATTGGAAGCAACATCTTAAATACGTCTTTTCTAGGGTCTAAAAAATAATAAACGTCGCTCTATGATTCGAAGATTAAAATACTCAAATTTGGTATAATGATGACTGTTTTCACGTTTTTCATGTAGTTTGATATTACGTAAATATATTCATTTTTACCAATATTTCGATACTATTTCATGTAGTATCACGATATGTGATTTGGCCTTCAAATCTCAGATTTTCGCATAATATTGCATGTTAAGCAAGTTTTCTTGCATTTTGTTTCGTACTAAAAATCATCGAATTCAGCAAATATTTTGACGTTTATCATCCCCTTTTCCTTTATGTGATATAAACAAAATATCATCGAATTAAGCAATATTTTGCTGTTTTTCTACGTTTTTGTGAATTTTCAGTTTATTGCTATTATTTCATTAAATATACGATAAAAATGATGCAAACACATAATTGATCAGAAAATATCCTTAAATACTTCATTTTCAATCAACTATTTGTTTCTCGTTAAAAAACTGAGTAAGATATTGAATAGGGGAGAAGTTCTCTTTTTATTGCATATATCGACGTT
This sequence comes from Procambarus clarkii, assembly GCF_040958095.1. Lineage (NCBI taxonomy): Eukaryota > Metazoa > Arthropoda > Malacostraca > Decapoda > Cambaridae > Procambarus > Procambarus clarkii. The sequence goes on from NC_091220.1 coordinate 6,987,378, forward strand.
TCAGCCGGATTAGAACGGTTTTACGTGTACATCTTCCATCGGTAATATAAACCGAAAATCAGGAACATTTTAGTTAATTTTAATGAAAACACATTGATTTATATCATTTGTACTGGAAGCAACATCTTTATACGTCTTTTCTAGGGTCTAAAAAATACGAAACGTCGCTCTATGATTTGAAGTTAAAATCCTCATATATGGTAATATAGTGACTTTTTTCACGTTATTCATGTAGTGTGATTTTACGTATATATATTCGTTTTATACCAATATTTCGATACTACTTCATGTTGTCTCACGATATGTGATTTGGCCTTCAAATCTCAGAATTTCGCAAATTTTGCATTTTTCAAGCAAGTTTTCTTGCATTTTGTTTTGTACTAAAAATCATCGAATTTAGCAATATTTTGACCTTTATCATCCCCTTTTCCTTTATGTGATATAAACAAAATATCATCGAATTAGGCCGTTTTTCCATCGTTTTTGTGAATTTTCAGTTTATTGTTATTAATTCATTAAATATACGAGAAAAATTATGCAAAAACATAATTGATCAGAAAATAACCTTAAATACTTCATTTTCAATCATCTATTTGTTTCTCGTTAAAATACTGAGTAAGATATTGAAAAGGGGAGAAGTTCTGTTTTTATTGCATATATCGACGTTTCAGCCGGATTAGAACGGTTTTACGTGTACATCTTCCATCGGTAATATAAACCGAAAATCAGGAATATTTTAGTTAATTTTAATGAAAACACATTGAATTTTATCATTTGTATTGGAAGCAACATCTTTATACGTCTTTTCTAGGGTCTAAAAAATACTAAACGTCGCTCTATGATTCGAAGTTAAAATACTCAAATTTGGTATATTAATGACTTTTTTCACGTTTTTCATGTAGTTTGATATTACGTAAATATATTCATTTTTACCAATATTTCGATACTATTTCATGTTGTATCACGATATGTGATTTGGCCTTCAAATCTCAGATTTTCGCATAATGTTGCATTTTAAGCAAGTTTTCTTGCATTTTGTTTCGTACTAAAAATCATCGAATTCAGCAATATTTTGACGTTTATCATCCCCTTTTCCTTTATGTGATATAAACAAAATATCATCGAATTAGGCAATATTTTGCTGTTTTTCTACGTTTTTGTGAATTTTCAGTTTATTGCTATTATTTCATTAAATATACGATAAAAATGATGCAAACACATAATTGATCAGAAAATATCCTTAAATATTTCATTTTCAATCAACTATTTGTTTCTCGTTAAAATACTGAGTAAGATATTGAAAAGGGGAGAAGTTCTGTTTTTATTGCATATATCGACGTTTCAGCCGGATTAGAACGGTTCTACGTGTACATCTTCCATCGGTAATATAAACCGAAAATCAGTAACATTTTAGTTAATTTTAATGAAAACACATTGAATTTTATCATTTGTATTGGAAGCAACATCTTAAATACGTCTTTTCTAGGGTCTAAAAAATACTATACGTCGCTCTATGATTCGAAGATAAAATACTCAAATTTGGTATAATGATGACTTTTTTCACGTTTTTCATGTAGTTTGATATTACGTAAATATATTCATTTTTACCAATATTTCGATACTATTTCATGTAGTATCACGATATGTGATTTGGCCTTCAAATCTCAGATTTTCGCATAATATTGCATTTTTCAAGCAAGTTTTCTTGCATTTTGTTTTGTACAAAAAATCATCGAATTTAGCAATATTTTGACCTTTATCATCCCCTTTTCCTTTATGTGATATAAACAAAATATCATCGAATTAGGCCGTTTTTCCACGTTTTTGTGAATTTTCAGTTTATTGTTATTAATTCATTAAATATACGAGAAAAATTATGCAAACACATAATTGATCAGAAAATAACCTTAAATACTTCATTTTCAATCATCTATTTGTTTCTCGTTAAAATACTGAGTAAGATATTGAAAAGGGGAGAAGTTCTGTTTTTATTGCATATATCGACGTTTCAGCCGGATTAGAACGGTTTTACGTGTACATCTTCCATCGGTAATATAAACCGAAAATCAGTAACATTTTAGTTAATTTTATTGAAAACACATTGAATTTTATCATTTGTATTGGAAGCAACATCTTAAATACGTCTTTTCTAGGGTCTAAAAATACTAAACGTCGCTCTATGATTCGAAGTTAAAATACTCAAATTTGGTATAATGATGACTTTTTTCACGTTTTTCATGTAGTTTGATATTACGTAAATATATTCATTTTACCAATATTTCGATACTATTTCATGTAGTATCACGATATGTGATTTGGCCTTCAAATCTCAGATTTTCGCATAATATTGCATGTTAAGCAAGTTTTCTTGCATTTTGTTTCGTACTAAAAATCATCGAATTCAGCAATATTTTGACGTTTATCATCCCCTTTTCCTTTATGTGATATAAACAAAATATCATCGAATTAGGCAATATTTTGCTGTTTTTCTACGTTTTTGTGAATTTTCAGTATATTGCTATTATTTCATTAAATATACGATAAAAATGATGCAAACACATAATTGATCAGAAAATATCCTTAAATACTTCATTTTCAATCAACTATTTGTTTCTCGTTAAAATACTGAGTAAGATATTGAAAAGGGGAGAAGTTCTCTTTTTATTGCATATATCGACGTTTCAGCCGGATTAGAACGGTTTTACGTGTACATCTTCCATCGGTAATATAAACCGAAAATCAGGAACATTTTAGTTAATTTTAATGAAAACACATTGATTTATATCATTTGTATTGGAAGCAACATCTTTATACGTCTTTTCTAGGGTCTAAAAAATACGAAACGTCGCTCTATGATTTGAAGTTAAAATCCCTCATATATGGTAATATAGTGACTTTTTTCACGTTATTCATGTAGTGTGATTTTACGTATATATATTCGTTTTTACCAATATTTCGATACTACTTCATGTTGTCTCACGATATGTGATTTGGCCTTCAAATCTCAGAATTTCGCAAATTTTGCATTTTTCAAGCAAGTTTTCTTGCATTTTGTTTTGTACTAAAAATCATCGAAATTAGCAATATTTTGACCTTTATCATCCCCTTTTCCTTTATGTGATATAAACAAAATATCATCGAATTAGGCCGTTTTTTCCACGTTTTTGTGAATTTTCAGTTTATTGGTTATTAATTCATTAAATATACGAGAAAAATTATGCAAACACATAATTGATCAGAAAATAACCTTAAATACTTCATTTTCAATCATCTATTTGTTTCTCGTTAAAATACTGAGTAAGATATTGAAAAGGGGAGAAGTTCTGTTTTTATTGCATATATCGACGTTTCAGCCGGATTAGAACGGTTTTACGTGTACATCTTCCATCGGTAATATAAACCGAAAATCAGTAACATTTTAGTTAATTTTATTGAAAACACATTGAATTTTATCATTTGTATAGGAAGCAACATCTTAAATACGTCTTTTCTAGGGTCTAAAAAATACTAAACGTCGCTCTATGATTCGAAGTTAAAATACTCAAATTTGGTATAATGATGACTTTTTTCACGTTTTTCATGTAGTTTGATATTACGTAAATATATTCATTTTTACCAATATTTCGATACTATTTCATGTAGTATCACGATATGTGATTTGGCCTTCAAATCTCAGATTTTCGCATAATATTGCATGTTAAGCAAGTTTTCTTGCATTTTGTTTCGTACTAAAAATCATCGAATTCAGCAATATTTTGACGTTTATCATCCCCTTTTCCTTTATGTGATATAAACAAAATATCATCGAATTAGGCAATATTTTGCTGTTTTTCTACGTTTTTGTGAATTTTCAGTTTATTGCTATTATTTCATTAATATACGATAAAAATGATGCAAACACATAATTGATCAGAAAATATCCTTAAATACTTCATTTTCAATCAACTATTTGTTTCTCGTTAAAATACTGAGTAAGATATTGAAAAGGGGAGAAGTTCTCTTTTTATTGCATATATCGACGTTTCAGCCGGATTAGAACGGTTTTACGTGTACATCTTCCATCGGTAATATAAACCGAAAATCAGTAACATTTTAGTTAATTTTATTGAAAACACATTGAATTTTATCATTTGTATAGGAAGCAACATCTTAAATACGTCTTTTCTAGGGTCTAAAAAATACTAAACGTCGCTCTATGATTCGAAGTTAAAATACTCAAATTTGGTATAATGATGACTTTTTTCACGTTTTTCATGTAGTTTGATATTACGTAAATATATTCATTTTTACCAATATTTCGATACTATTTCATGTAGTATCACGATATGTGATTTGGCCTTCAAATCTCAGATTTTCGCATAATATTGCATGTTAAGCAAGTTTTCTTGCATTTTGTTTCGTACTAAAAATCATCGAATTCAGCAATATTTTGACGTTTATCATCCCCTTTTCCTTTATGTGATATAAACAAAATATCATCGAATTAGGCAATATTTTGCTGTTTTTCTACGTTTTTGTGAATTTTCAGTATATTGCTATTATTTCATTAAATATACGATAAAAATGATGCAAACACATAATTGATCAGAAAATATCCTTAAATACTTCATTTTCAATCAACTATTTGTTTCTCGTTAAAATACTGAGTAAGATATTGAAAAGGGGAGAAGTTCTCTTTTTATTGCATATATCGACGTTTCAGCCGGATTAGAACGGTTTTACGTGTACATCTTCCATCGGTAATATAAACCGAAAATCAGGAACATTTTAGTTAATTTTAATGAAAACACATTGATTTATATCATTTGTATTGGAAGCAACATCTTTATACGTCTTTTCTAGGGTCTAAAAAATACGAAACGTCGCTCTATGATTTGAAGTTAAAATCCTCATATATGGTAATATAGTGACTTTTTTCACGTTATTCATGTAGTGTGATTTTACGTATATATATTCGTTTTTACCAATATTTCGATACTACTTCATGTTGTCTCACGATATGTGATTTGGCCTTCAAATCTCAGAATTTCGCAAATTTTGCATTTTTCAAGCAAGTTTTCTTGCATTTTGTTTTGTACTAAAAATCATCGAATTTAGCAATATTTTGACCTTTATCATCCCCTTTTCCTTTATGTGATATAAACAAAATATCATCGAATTAGGCCGTTTTTCCACGTTTTTGTGAATTTTCAGTTTATTGTTATTAATTCATTAAATATACGAGAAAAATTATGCAAACACATAATTGATCAGAAAATAACCTTAAATACTTCATTTTCAATCATCTATTTGTTTCTCGTTAAAATACTGAGTAAGATATTGAAAAGGGGAGAAGTTCTGTTTTTATTGCATATATCGACGTTTCAGCCGGATTAGAACGGTTTTACGTGTACATCTTCCATCGGTAATATAAACCGAAAATCAGTAACATTTTAGTTAATTTTATTGAAAACACATTGAATTTTATCATTTGTATAGGAAGCAACATCTTAAATACGTCTTTTCTAGGGTCTAAAAAATACTAAACGTCGCTCTATGATTCGAAGTTAAAATACTCAAATTTGGTATAATGATGACTTTTTTCACGTTTTTCATGTAGTTTGATATTACGTAAATATATTCATTTTTACCAATATTTCGATACTATTTCATGTAGTATCACGATATGTGATTTGGCCTTCAAATCTCAGATTTTCGCATAATATTGCATGTTAAGCAAGTTTTCTTGCATTTTGTTTCGTACTAAAAATCATCGAATTCAGCAATATTTTGACGTTTATCATCCCCTTTTCCTTATGTGATATAAACAAAATATCATCGAATTAGGCAATATTTTGCTGTTTTTCTACGTTTTTGTGAATTTTCAGTTTATTGCTATTATTTCATTAAATATACGATAAAAATGATGCAAACACATAATTGATCAGAAAATATCCTTAAATACTTCATTTTCAATCAACTATTTGTTTCTCGTTAAAATACTGAGTAAGATATTGAAAAGGGGAGAAGTTCTCTTTTTATTGCATATATCGACGTTTCAGCCGGATTAGAACAGTTTTACGTGTACATCTTCCATCGGTAATATAAACCGAAAATCAGGAACATTTTAGTTAATTTTAATGAAAACACATTGATTTATATCATTTGTATTGGAAGCAACATCTTTATACGTCTTTTCTAGGGTCTAAAAAATACGAAACGTCGCTCTATGATTTGAAGTTAAAATCCTCATATATGGTAATATAGTGACTTTTTTCACGTTATTCATGTAGTGTGATTTTACGTATATATATTCGTTTTTACCAATATTTCGATACTACTTCATGTTGTCTCACGATATGTGATTTGGCCTTCAAATCTCAGAATTTCGCAAATTTTGCATTTTTCAAGCAAGTTTTCTTGCATTTTGTTTTGTACTAAAAATCATCGAATTTAGCAATATTTTGACCTTTATCAGCCCCTTTTCCTTTATGTGATATAAACAAAATATCATCGAATTAGGCCGTTTTTCCACGTTTTTGTGAATTTTCAGTTTATTGTTATTAATTCATTAAATATACGAGAAAAATTATGCAAACCCATAATTGATCAGAAAATAACCTTAAATACTTCTTTTTCAATCATCTATTTGTTTCTCGTTAAAATACTGAGTAAGATATTGAAAAGGGGAGAAGTTCTGTTTTTATTGCATATATCGATGTTTCAGCCGGATTAGAACGGTTTTACGTGTACATCTTCCATCGGTAATATAAACCGAAAATCAGTAACATTTTAGTTAATTTTAATGAAAACACATTGAATTTTATCATTTGTATTGGAAGCAACATCCTAAATACGTCTTTTCTAGGGTCTAAAAAATAATAAACGTCGCTCTATGATTCGAAGATAAAATACTCAAATTTGGTATAATGATGACTGTTTTCACGTTTTTCATGTAGTTTGATATTACGTAAATATATTCATTTTTACCAATATTTCGATACTATTTCATGTAGTATCACGATATGTGATTTGGCCTTCAAATCTCAGATTTTCGCATAATATTGCATGTTAAGCAAGTTTTCTTGCATTTTGTTTCGTACTAAAAATCATCGAATTCAGCAAAATTTTGACGTTTATCATCCCCTTTTCCTTTATGTGATATAAACAAAATATCATCGAATTAGGCAATATTTTGCTGTTTTTCTACGTTTTTGTGAATTTTCAGTTTATTGCTATTATTTCATTAAATATACGATAAAAATGATGCAAACACATAATTGATCAGAAAATATCCTTAAATACTTCATTTTCAATCAACTATTTGTTTCTCGTTAAAATACTGAGTAAGATATTGAATAGGGGAGAAGTTCTCTTTTTATTGCATATATCGACGTTTCAGCCGGATTAGAACGGTTTTACGTGTACATCTTCCATCGGTAATATAAACCGAAAATCAGGAACATTTTAGTTAATTTTAATGAAAACACATTGATTTATATCATTTGTATTGGAAGCAACATCTTTATATGTCTTTTCTAGGGTCTAAAAAATACGAAACGTCGCTCTATGATTTGAAGTTAAAATCCTCATATATGGTAATATAGTGACTTTTTTCACGTTATTCATGTAGTGTGATTTTACGTATATATATTCGTTTTTACCAATATTTCGATACTACTTCATGTTGTCTAACGATATGTGATTTGGCCTTCAAATCTCAGAATTTCGCAAATTTTGCATTTTTCAAGCAAGTTTTCTTGCATTTTGTTTTGTACTAAAAATCATCGAATTTAGCAATATTTTGACCTTTATCATCCCCTTTTCCTTTATGTGATATAAACAAAATATCATCGAATTAGGCAGTTTTTCCACGTTTTTGTGAATTTTCAGTTTATTGTTATTAATTCATTAAATATACGAGAAAAATTATGCAAACACATAATTGATCAGAAAATAACCTTAAATACTTCATTTTCAATCATCTATTTGTTTCTCGTTAAAATACTGAGTAAGATATTGAAAAGGGGAGAAGTTCTGTTTTTATTGCATATATCGACGTTTCAGCCGGATTAGAACGGTTTTACGTGTACATCTTCCATCGGTAATATAAACCGAAAATCAGGAACATTTTAGTTAATTTTAATGAAAACACATTGAATTTTATCATTTGTATTGGAAGCAACATCTTTATACGTCTTTTCTAGGGTCTAAAAAATACTAAACGTCGCTCAATGATTCGAAGTTAAAATACTCAAATTTGGTATATTAATGACTTTTTTCACGTTTTTCATGTAGTTTGATATTACGTAAATATATTCATTTTTACCAATATTTCGATACTATTTCATGTTGTATCACGATATGTGATTTGGCCTTCAAATCTCAGATTTTCGCATAATGTTGCATTTTAAGCAAGTTTTCTTGCATTTTGTTTCGTACTAAAAATCATCGAATTCAGCAATATTTTGACGTTTATCATCCCCTTTTCCTTTATGTGATATAAACAAAATATCATCGAATTAGGCAATATTTTGCTGTTTTTCTACGTTTTTGTGAATTTTCAGTTTATTGCTATTATTTCATTATATATACGATAAAAATGATGCAAACACATAATTGATCAGAAAATATCCTTAAATACTTCATTTTCAATCAACTATTTGTTTCTCGTTAAAATACTGAGTAAGATATTGAAAAGGGGAGAAGTTCTGTTTTTATTGCATATATCGACGTTTCAGCCGGATTAGAACGGTTCTACGTGTACATCTTCCATCGGTAATATAAACAGAAAATCAGTAACATTTTAGTTAATTTTAATGAAAACACATTGAATTTTATTATTTGTATTGGAAGCAACATCTTAAATACGTCTTTTCTAGGGTCTAAAAAATACTAAACGTCGCTCTATGATTCGAAGATAAAATACTCAAATTTGGTATAATGATGACTGTTTTCACGTTTTTCATGTAGTTTGATATTACGTAAATATATTCATTTCTACCAATATTTCGATACTATTTCATGTAGTATCACGATATGTGATTTGGCCTTCAAATCTCAGATTTTCGCATAATATTGCATGTTAAGCAAGTTTTCTTGCATTTTGTTTCGTACTAAAAATCATCGAATTCAGCAATATTTTGACGTTTATCATCCCCTTTTCCTTTATGTGATATAAACAAAATATCATCGAATTAGGCAATATTTTGCTGTTTTTCTACGTTTTTGTGAATTTTCAGTTTATTGCTATTATTTCATTAAATATACGATAAAAATGATGCAAACACATAATTGATCAGAAAATATCCTTAAATACTTCATTTTCAATCAACTATTTGTTTCTCGTTAAAATACTGAGTAGGATATTGAATAGGGGAGAAGTTCTCTTTTTATTGCATATATCGACGTTTCAGCCGGATTAGAACGGTTTTACGTGTACATCTTCCATCGGTAATATAAACCGAAAATCAGGAACATTTTAGTTAATTTTAATGAAAACACATTGATTTATATCATTTGTATTGGAAGCAACATCTTTATATGTCTTTTCTAGGGTCTAAAAAATACGAAACGTCGCTCTATGATTTGAAGTTAAAATCCTCATATATAGTAATATAGTGACTTTTTTCACGTTATTCATGTAGTGTGATTTTACGTATATATATTCGTTTTTACCAATATTTCGATACTACTTCATGTTGACTCACGATATGTGATTTGGCCTTCAAATCTCAGAATTTCGCAAATTTTGCATTTTTCAAGCAAGTTTTCTTGCATTTTGTTTTGTACTAAAAATCATCGAATTTAGCAATATTTTGACCTTTATCATCCCCTTTTCCTTTATGTGATATAAACAAAATATCATCGAATTAGGCCGTTTTTCCACGTTTTTGTGAATTTTCAGTTTATTGTTATTAATTCATTAAATATACGAGAAAAATTATGCAAACACATAATTGATCAGAAAATAACCTTAAATACTTCATTTTCAATCATCTATTTGTTTCTCGTTAAAATACTGAGTAAGATATTGAAAAGGGGAGAAGTTCTGTTTTTATTGCATATATCGACGTTTCAGCCGGATTAGTACGGTTTTACGTGTACATCTTCCATCGGTAATATAAACCGAAAATCAGGAATATTTTAGTTAATTTTAATGAAAACACATTGAATTTTATCATTTGTATTGGAAGCAACATCTTTATACGTCTTTTCTAGGGTCTAAAAAATACTAAACGTCGCTCTATGATTCGAAGTTAAAATACTCAAATTTGGTATAATAATGACTTTTTTCACGTTTTTCATGTAGTTTGATATTACGTAAATATATTCATTTTACCAATATTTCGATACTATTTCATGTTGTATCACGATATGTGATTTGGCCTTCAAATCTCAGATTTTCGCATAATGTTGCATTTTAAGCAAGTTTTCTTGCATTTTGTTTCGTACTAAAAATCATCGAATTCAGCAATATTTTGACGTTTATCATCCCCTTTTCCTTTATGTGATATAAACAAAATATCATCGAATTAGGCAATATTTTGCTGTTTTTCTACGTTTTTGTGAATTTTCAGTTTATTGCTATTATTTCATTAAATATACGATAAAAATGATGCAAACACATAATTGATCAGAAAATTTCCTTAAATACTTCATTTTCAATCAACTATTTGTTTCTCGTTAAAATACTGAGTAAGATATTGAAAAGGGGAGAAGTTCTCTTTTTATTGCATATATCGACGTTTCAGCCGGATTAGAACGGTTTTACGTGTACATCTTCCATCGGTAATATAAACCGAAAATCAGGAACATTTTAGTTAATTTTAATGAAAACACATTGATTTATATCATTTGTATTGGAAGCAACATCTTTATACGTCTTTTCTAGCATCTAAAAAATACGAAACGTCGCTCTATGATTTGAAGTTAAAATCCTCATATATGGTAATATAGTGACTTTTTTCACGTTATTCATGTAGTGTTATTTTACGTATATATATTCGTTTTTACCAATATTTCGATACTACTTCATGTTGTCTCACGATATGTGATTTGGCCTTCAAATCTCAGAATTTCGCAAATTTTGCATTTTTCAAGCAAGTTTTCTTGCATTTTGTTTTGTACTAAAAATCATCGAATTTAGCAATATTTTGACCTTTATCATCCCCTTTTCCTTTATGTGATATAAACAAAATATCATCGAATTAGGCCGTTTTTCCACGTTTTTGTGAATTTTCAGTTTATTGTTATTAATTCATTAAATATACGAGAAAAATTATGCAAACACATAATTGATCAGAAAATAACCTTAAATACTTCATTTTCAATCATCTATTTGTTTCTCGTTAAAATACTGAGTAAGATATTGAAAAGGGGAGAAGTTCTGTTTTTATTGCATATATCGACGTTTCAGCCGGATTAGAACGGTTTTACGTGTACATCTTCCATCGGTAATATAAACCGAAAATCAGGAATATTTTAGTTAATTTTAATGAAAACACATTGAATTTTATCATTTGTATTGGAAGCAACATCTTTATACGTCTTTTCTAGGGTCTAAAAAATACTAAACGTCGCTCTATGATTCGAAGTTAAAATACTCAAATTTGGTATAATAATGACTTTTTTCACGTTTTTCATGTAGTTTGATATTACGTAAATATATTCATTTTTACCAATATTTCGATACTATTTCATGTTGTATCACGATATGTGATTTGGCCTTCAAATCTCAGATTTTCGCATAATGTTGCATTTTAAGCAAGTTTTCTTGCATTTTGTTTCGTACTAAAAATCATCGAATTCAGCAATATTTTGACGTTTATCATCCCCTTTTCCTTTATGTGATATAAACAAAATATCATCGAATTAGGCAATATTTTGCTGTTTTTCTACGTTTTTGTGAATTTTCAGTTTATTGCTATTATTTCATTAAATATACGATAAAAATGATGCAAACACATAATTGATCAGAAAATATCCTTAAATACTTCATTTTCAATCAACTATTTGTTTCTCGTTAAAATACTGAGTAAGATATTGAAAAGGGGAGAAGTTCTGTTTTTATTGCATATATCGACGTTTCAGCCGGATTAGAACGGTTCTACGTGTACATCTTCCATCGGTAATATAAACCGAAAATCAGTAACATTTTAGTTAATTTTAATGAAAACACATTGAATTTTATCATTTGTATTGGAAGCAACATCTTAAATACGTCTTTTCTAGGGTCTAAAAAATACTAAACGTCGCTCTATGATTCGAAGATAAAATACTCAAATTTGGTATAATGATGACTGTTTTCACGTTTTTCATGTAGTTTGATATTACGTAAATATATTCATTTTTACCAATATTTCGATACTATTTCATGTAGTATCACGATATGTGATTTGGCCTTCAAATCTCAGATTTTCGCATAATATTGCATGTTAAGCAAGTTTTCTTGCATTTTGTTTCGTACTAAAAATCATCGAATTCAGCAATATTTTGACGTTTATCATCCCCTTTTCCTTTATGTGATATAAACAAAATATCATCGAATTAGGCAATATTTTGCTGTTTTTCTACGTTTTTGTGAATTTTCAGTTTATTGCTATTATTTCATTAAATATACGATAAAAATGATGCAAACACATAATTGATCAGAAAATATCCTTAAATACTTCATTTTCAATCAACTATTTGTTTCTCGTTAAAATACTGAGTAAGATATTGAATAGGGGAGAAGTTCTCTTTTTATTGCATATATCGACGTTTCAGCCGGATTAGAACGGTTTTACGTGTACATCTTCCATCGGTAATATAAACCGAAAATCAGGAACATTTTAGTTAATTTTAATGAAAACACATTGATTTATATCATTTGTATTGGAAGCAACATCTTTGTATGTCTTTTCTAGGGTCTAAAAAATACGAAACGTCGCTCTATGATTTGAAGTTAAAATCCTCATATATAGTAATATAGTGACTTTTTTCACGTTATTCAAGTAGTGTGATTTTACGTATATATATTCGTTTTTACCAATATTTCGATACTACTTCATGTTGTCTAACGATATGTGATTTGGCCTTCAAATCTCAGAATTTCGCAAATTTTGCATTTTTCAAGCAAGTTTTCTTGCATTTTGTTTTGTACTAAAAATCATCGAATTTAGCAATATTTTGACCTTTATCATCCCCTTTTCCTTTATGTGATATAAACAAAATATCATCGAATTAGGCAGTTTTTCCACGTTTTTGTGAATTTTCAGTTTATTGTTATTAATTCATTAAATATACGAGAAAAATTATGCAAACACATAATTGATCAGAAAATAACCTTAAATACTTCATTTTCAATCATCTATTTGTTTCTCGTTAAAATACTGAGTAAGATATTGAAAAGGGGAGAAGTTCTGTTTTTATTGCATATATCGACGTTTCAGCCGGATTAGAACGGTTTTACGTGTACATCTTCCATCGGTAATATAAACCGAAAATCAGGAACATTTTAGTTAATTTTAATGAAAACACATTGAATTTTATCATTTGTATTGGAAGCAACATCTTTATACGTCTTTTCTAGGGTCTAAAAAATACTAAACGTCGCTCAATGATTCGAAGTTAAAATACTCAAATTTGGTATATTAATGACTTTTTTCACGTTTTTCATGTAGTTTGATATTACGTAAATATATTCATTTTTACCAATATTTCGATACTATTTCATGTTGTATCACGATATGTGATTTGGCCTTCAAATCTCAGATTTTCGCATAATGTTGCATTTTAAGCAAGTTTTCTTGCATTTTGTTTCGTACTAAAAATCATCGAATTCAGCAATATTTTGACGTTTATCATCCCCTTTTCCTTTATGTGATATAAACAAAATATCATCGAATTAGGCAATATTTTGCTGTTTTTCTACGTTTTTGTGAATTTTCAGTTTATTGCTATTATTTCATTATATATACGATAAAAATGATGCAAACACATAATTGATCAGAAAATATCCTTAAATACTTCATTTTCAATCAACTATTTGTTTCTCGTTAAAATACTGAGTAAGATATTGAAAAGGGGAGAAGTTCTGTTTTTATTGCATATATCGACGTTTCAGCCGGATTAGAACGGTTCTACGTGTACATCTTCCATCGGTAATATAAACAGAAAATCAGTAACATTTTAGTTAATTTTAATGAAAACACATTGAATTTTATTATTTGTATTGGAAGCAACATCTTAAATACGTCTTTTCTAGGGTCTAAAAAATACTAAACGTCGCTCTATGATTCGAAGATAAAATACTCAAATTTGGTATAATGATGACTGTTTTCACGTTTTTCATGTAGTTTGATATTACGTAAATATATTCATTTCTACCAATATTTCGATACTATTTCATGTAGTATCACGATATGTGATTTGGCCTTCAAATCTCAGATTTTCGCATAATATTGCATGTTAAGCAAGTTTTCTTGCATTTTGTTTCGTACTAAAAATCATCGAATTCAGCAATATTTTGACGTTTATCATCCCCTTTTCCTTTATGTGATATAAACAAAATATCATCGAATTAGGCAATATTTTGCTGTTTTTCTACGTTTTTGTGAATTTTCAGTTTATTGCTATTATTTCATTAAATATACGATAAAAATGATGCAAACACATAATTGATCAGAAAATATCCTTAAATACTTCATTTTCAATCAACTATTTGTTTCTCGTTAAAATACTGAGTAGGATATTGAATAGGGGAGAAGTTCTCTTTTTATTGCATATATCGACGTTTCAGCCGGATTAGAACGGTTTTACGTGTACATCTTCCATCGGTAATATAAACCGAAAATCAGGAACATTTTAGTTAATTTTAATGAAAACACATTGATTTATATCATTTGTATTGGAAGCAACATCTTTATATGTCTTTTCTAGGGTCTAAAAAATACGAAACGTCGCTCTATGATTTGAAGTTAAAATCCTCATATATAGTAATATAGTGACTTTTTTCACGTTATTCATGTAGTGTGATTTTACGTATATATATTCGTTTTTACCAATATTTCGATACTACTTCATGTTGACTCACGATATGTGATTTGGCCTTCAAATCTCAGAATTTCGCAAATTTTGCATTTTTCAAGCAAGTTTTCTTGCATTTTGTTTTGTACTAAAAATCATCGAATTTAGCAATATTTTGACCTTTATCATCCCCTTTTCCTTTATGTGATATAAACAAAATATCATCGAATTAGGCCGTTTTTCCACGTTTTTGTGAATTTTCAGTTTATTGTTATTAATTCATTAAATATACGAGAAAAATTATGCAAACACATAATTGATCAGAAAATAACCTTAAATACTTCATTTTCAATCATCTATTTGTTTCTCGTTAAAATACTGAGTAAGATATTGAAAAGGGGAGAAGTTCTGTTTTTATTGCATATATCGACGTTTCAGCCGGATTAGTACGGTTTTACGTGTACATCTTCCATCGGTAATATAAACCGAAAATCAGGAATATTTTAGTTAATTTTAATGAAAACACATTGAATTTTATCATTTGTATTGGAAGCAACATCTTTATACGTCTTTTCTAGGGTCTAAAAAATACTAAACGTCGCTCTATGATTCGAAGTTAAAATACTCAAATTTGGTATAATAATGACTTTTTTCACGTTTTTCATGTAGTTTGATATTACGTAAATATATTCATTTTACCAATATTTCGATACTATTTCATGTTGTATCACGATATGTGATTTGGCCTTCAAATCTCAGATTTTCGCATAATGTTGCATTTTAAGCAAGTTTTCTTGCATTTTGTTTCGTACTAAAAATCATCGAATTCAGCAATATTTTGACGTTTATCATCCCCTTTTCCTTTATGTGATATAAACAAAATATCATCGAATTAGGCAATATTTTGCTGTTTTTCTACGTTTTTGTGAATTTTCAGTTTATTGCTATTATTTCATTAAATATACGATAAAAATGATGCAAACACATAATTGATCAGAAAATTTCCTTAAATACTTCATTTTCAATCAACTATTTGTTTCTCGTTAAAATACTGAGTAAGATATTGAAAAGGGGAGAAGTTCTCTTTTTATTGCATATATCGACGTTTCAGCCGGATTAGAACGGTTTTACGTGTACATCTTCCATCGGTAATATAAACCGAAAATCAGGAACATTTTAGTTAATTTTAATGAAAACACATTGATTTATATCATTTGTATTGGAAGCAACATCTTTATACGTCTTTTCTAGCATCTAAAAAATACGAAACGTCGCTCTATGATTTGAAGTTAAAATCCTCATATATGGTAATATAGTGACTTTTTTCACGTTATTCATGTAGTGTTATTTTACGTATATATATTCGTTTTTACCAATATTTCGATACTACTTCATGTTGTCTCACGATATGTGATTTGGCCTTCAAATCTCAGAATTTCGCAAATTTTGCATTTTTCAAGCAAGTTTTCTTGCATTTTGTTTTGTACTAAAAATCATCGAATTTAGCAATATTTTGACCTTTATCATCCCCTTTTCCTTTATGTGATATAAACAAAATATCATCGAATTAGGCCGTTTTTCCACGTTTTTGTGAATTTTCAGTTTATTGTTATTAATTCATTAAATATACGAGAAAAATTATGCAAACACATAATTGATCAGAAAATAACCTTAAATACTTCATTTTCAATCATCTATTTGTTTCTCGTTAAAATACTGAGTAAGATATTGAAAAGGGGAGAAGTTCTGTTTTTATTGCATATATCGACGTTTCAGCCGGATTAGAACGGTTTTACGTGTACATCTTCCATCGGTAATATAAACCGAAAATCAGGAATATTTTAGTTAATTTTAATGAAAACACATTGAATTTTATCATTTGTATTGGAAGCAACATCTTTATACGTCTTTTCTAGGGTCTAAAAAATACTAAACGTCGCTCTATGATTCGAAGTTAAAATACTCAAATTTGGTATAATAATGACTTTTTTCACGTTTTTCATGTAGTTTGATATTACGTAAATATATTCATTTTTACCAATATTTCGATACTATTTCATGTTGTATCACGATATGTGATTTGGCCTTCAAATCTCAGATTTTCGCATAATGTTGCATTTTAAGCAAGTTTTCTTGCATTTTGTTTCGTACTAAAAATCATCGAATTCAGCAATATTTTGACGTTTATCATCCCCTTTTCCTTTATGTGATATAAACAAAATATCATCGAATTAGGCAATATTTTGCTGTTTTTCTACGTTTTTGTGAATTTTCAGTTTATTGCTATTATTTCATTAAATATACGATAAAAATGATGCAAACACATAATTGATCAGAAAATATCCTTAAATACTTCATTTTCAATCAACTATTTGTTTCTCGTTAAAATACTGAGTAAGATATTGAAAAGGGGAGAAGTTCTGTTTTTATTGCATATATCGACGTTTCAGCCGGATTAGAACGGTTCTACGTGTACATCTTCCATCGGTAATATAAACCGAAAATCAGTAACATTTTAGTTAATTTTAATGAAAACACATTGAATTTTATCATTTGTATTGGAAGCAACATCTTAAATACGTCTTTTCTAGGGTCTAAAAAATACTAAACGTCGCTCTATGATTCGAAGATAAAATACTCAAATTTGGTATAATGATGACTGTTTTCACGTTTTTCATGTAGTTTGATATTACGTAAATATATTCATTTTTACCAATATTTCGATACTATTTCATGTAGTATCACGATATGTGATTTGGCCTTCAAATCTCAGATTTTCGCATAATATTGCATGTTAAGCAAGTTTTCTTGCATTTTGTTTCGTACTAAAAATCATCGAATTCAGCAATATTTTGACGTTTATCATCCCCTTTTCCTTTATGTGATATAAACAAAATATCATCGAATTAGGCAATATTTTGCTGTTTTTCTACGTTTTTGTGAATTTTCAGTTTATTGCTATTATTTCATTAAATATACGATAAAAATGATGCAAACACATAATTGATCAGAAAATATCCTTAAATACTTCATTTTCAATCAACTATTTGTTTCTCGTTAAAATACTGAGTAAGATATTGAATAGGGGAGAAGTTCTCTTTTTATTGCATATATCGACGTTTCAGCCGGATTAGAACGGTTTTACGTGTACATCTTCCATCGGTAATATAAACCGAAAATCAGGAACATTTTAGTTAATTTTAATGAAAACACATTGATTTATATCATTTGTATTGGAAGCAACATCTTTGTATGTCTTTTCTAGGGTCTAAAAAATACGAAACGTCGCTCTATGATTTGAAGTTAAAATCCTCATATATAGTAATATAGTGACTTTTTTCACGTTATTCAAGTAGTGTGATTTTACGTATATATATTCGTTTTTACCAATATTTCGATACTACTTCATGTTGACTCACGATATGTGATTTGGCCTTCAAATCTCAGAATTTCGCAAATTTTGCATTTTTCAAGCAAGTTTTCTTGCATTTTGTTTTGTACTAAAAATCATCGAATTTAGCAATATTTTGACCTTTATCATCCCCTTTTCCTTTATGTGATATAAACAAAATATCATCGAATTAGGCCGTTTTTCCACGTTTTTGTGAATTTTCAGTTTATTGTTATTAATTCATTAAATATACGAGAAAAATTATGCAAACACATAATTGATCAGAAAATAACCTTAAATACTTCATTTTCAATCATCTATTTGTTTCTCGTTAAAATACTGAGTAAGATATTGAAAAGGGGAGAAGTTCTGTTTTTATTGCATATATCGACGTTTCAGCCGGATTAGAACGGTTTTACGTGTACATCTTCCATCGGTAATATAAACCGAAAATCAGGAACATTTTAGTTAATTTTAATGAAAACACATTGAATTTTATCATTTGTATTGGAAGCAACATCTTTATACGTCTTTTCTAGGGTCTAAAAAATACTAAACGTCGCTCTATGATTCGAAGTTAAAATACTCAAATTTGGTATATTAATGACTTTTTTCACGTTTTTCATGTAGTTTGATATTACGTAAATATATTCATTTTTACCAATATTTCGATACTATTTCATGTTGTATCACGATATGTGATTTGGCCTTCAAATCTCAGATTTTCGCATAATGTTGCATTTTAAGCAAGTTTTCTTGCATTTTGTTTCGTACTAAAAATCATCGAATTCAGCAATATTTTGACGTTTATCATCCCCTTTTCCTTTATGTGATATAAACAAAATATCATCGTATTAGACAATATTTTGCTGTTTTTCTACGTTTTTGTGAATTTTCAGTTTATTGCTATTATTTCATTAAATATACGATAAAAATGATGCAAACACATAATTGATCAGAAAATATCCTTAAATACTTCATTTTCAATCAACTATTTGTTTCTCGTTAAAATACTGAGTAAGATATTGAAAAGGGGAGAAGTTCTGTTTTTATTGCATATATCGACGTTTCAGCCGGATTAGAACGGTTCTACGTGTACATCTTCCATCGGTAATATAAACCGAAAATCAGTAACATTTTAGTTAATTTTAATGAAAACACATTGAATTTTATCATTTGTATTGGAAGCAACATCTTAAATACGTCTTTTCTAGGGTCTACAAAATACTAAACGTCGCTCTATGATTCGAAGTTAAAATACACAAATTTGGTATAATGATGACTTTTTTCACGTTTTTCATGTAGTTTGATATTACGTAAATATATTCATTTTTACCAATATTTCGATACTATTTCATGTAGTATCACGATATGTGATTTGGCCTTCAAATCTCAGATTTTCGCATAATATTGCATGTTAAGCAAGTTTTCTTGCATTTTGTTTCGTACTAAAAATCATCGAATTCAGCAATATTTTGACGTTTATCATCCCCTTTTCCTTTATGTGATATAAACAAAATATCATCGAATTAGGCAATATTTTGCTGTTTTTCTACGTTTTTGTGAATTTTCAGTTTATTGCTATTATTTCATTAAATATACGATAAAAATGATGCAAACACATAATTGATCAGAAAATATCTTTAAATACTTCATTTTCAATCAACTATTTGTTTCTCGTTAAAATACTGAGTAAGATATTGAAAAGGGGAGAAGTTCTCTTTTTATTGCATATATCGACGTTTCAGCCGGATTAGAACGGTTTTACGTGTACATCTTCCATCGGTAATATAAACCGAAAATCAGGAACATTTTAGTTAATTTTAATGAAAACACATTGATTTATATCATTTGTATTGGAAGCAACATCTTTATACGTCTTTTCTAGGGTCTAAAAAATACGAAACGTCGCTCTATGATTTGAAGTTAAAATCCTCATATATGGTAATATAGTGACTTTTTTCACGTTATTCATGTAGTGTGATTTTACGTATATATATTCGTTTTTACCAATATTTCGATACTACTTCATGTTGTCTCACGATATGTGATTTGGCCTTCAAATCTCAGAATTTCGCAAATTTTGCATTTTTCAAGCAAGTTTTCTTGCATTTTGTTTTGTACTAAAAATCATCGAATTTAGCAATATTTTGACCTTTATCATCCCCTTTTCCTTTATGTGATATAAACAAAATATCATCGAATTAGGCCGTTTTTCCACGTTTTTGTGAATTTTCAGTTTATTGTTATTAATTCATTAAATATACGAGAAAAATTATGCAAACACATAATTGATCAGAAAATAACCTTAAATACTTCATTTTCAATCATCTATTTGTTTCTCGTTAAAATACTGAGTAAGATATTGAAAAGGGGAGAAGTTCTGTTTTTATTGCATATATCGATGTTTCAGCCGGATTAGAACGGTTTTACGTGTACATCTTCCATCGGTAATATAAACCGAAAATCAGGAACATTTTAGTTAATTTTAATGAAAACACATTGAATTTTATCATTTGTATTGGAAGCAACATCTTTATACGTCTTTTCTAGGGTCTAAAAAATACTAAACGTCGCTCTATGATTCGAAGTTAAAATACTCAAATTTGGTATAATAATGACTTTTTTCACGTTTTTCATGTAGTTTGATATTACGTAAATATATTCATTTTAACCAATATTTCGATACTATTTCATGTTGTATCACGATATGTGATTTGGCCTTCAAATCTCAGATTTTCGCATAATGTTGCATTTTAAGCAAGTTTTCTTGCATTTTGTTTCGTACTAAAAATCATCGAATTCAGCAATATTTTGACGTTTATCATCCCCTTTTCCTTTATGTGATATAAACAAAATATCATCGAATTAGGCAATATTTTGCTGTTTTTCTACGTTTTTGTGAATTTTCAGTTTATTGCTATTATTTCATTAAATATACGATAAAAATGATGCAAACACATAATTGATCAGAAAATATCCTTAAATACTTCATTTTCAATCAACTATTTGTTTCTCGTTAAAATACTGAGTAAGATATTGAAAAGGGGAGAAGTTCTGTTTTTATTGCATATATCGACGTTTCAGCCGGATTAGAACGGTTCTACGTGTACATCTTCCATCGGTAATATAAACCGAAAATCAGTAACATTTTAGTTAATTTTAATGAAAACACATTGAATTTTATCATTTGTATTGGAAGCAACATCTTAAATACGTCTTTTCTAGGGTCTACAAAATACTAAACGTCGCTCTATGATTCGAAGTTAAAATACTCAAATTTGGTATAATGATGACTTTTTTCACGTTTTTCATGTAGTTTGATATTACGTAAATATATTCATTTTTACCAATATTTCGATACTATTTCATGTAGTATCACGATATGTGATTTGGCCTTCAAATCTCAGATTTTCGCATAATATTGCATGTTAAGCAAGTTTTCTTGCATTTTGTTTCGTACTAAAAATCATCGAATTCAGCAATATTTTGACGTTTATCATCCCCTTTTCCTTTATGTGATATAAACAAAATATCATCGAATTAGGCAATATTTTGCTGTTTTTCTACGTTTTTGTGAATTTTCAGTTTATTGCTATTATTTCATTAAATATACGATAAAAATGATGCAAACACATAATTGATCAGAAAATATCTTTAAATACTTCATTTTCAATCAACTATTTGTTTCTCGTTAAAATACTGAGTAAGATATTGAAAAGGGGAGAAGTTCTCTTTTTATTGCATATATCGACGTTTCAGCCGGATTAGAACGGTTTTACGTGTACATCTTCCATCGGTAATATAAACCGAAAATCAGGAACATTTTAGTTAATTTTAATGAAAACACATTGATTTATATCATTTGTATTGGAAGCAACATCTTTATACGTCTTTTCTAGGGTCTAAAAAATACGAAACGTCGCTCTATGATTTGAAGTTAAAATCCTCATATATGGTAATATAGTGACTTTTTTCACGTTATTCATGTAGTGTGATTTTACGTATATATATTCGTTTTTACCAATATTTCGATACTACTTCATGTTGTCTCACGATATGTGATTTGGCCTTCAAATCTCAGAATTTCGCAAATTTTGCATTTTTCAAGCAAGTTTTCTTGCATTTTGTTTTGTACTAAAAATCATCGAATTTAGCAATATTTTGACCTTTATCATCCCCTTTTCCTTTATGTGATATAAACAAAATATCATCGAATTAGGCCGTTTTTCCACGTTTTTGTGAATTTTCAGTTTATTGTTATTAATTCATTAAATATACGAGAAAAATTATGCAAACACATAATTGATCAGAAAATAACCTTAAATACTTCATTTTCAATCATCTATTTGTTTCTCGTTAAAATACTGAGTAAGATATTGAAAAGGGGAGAAGTTCTGTTTTTATTGCATATATCGATGTTTCAGCCGGATTAGAACGGTTTTACGTGTACATCTTCCATCGGTAATATAAACCGAAAATCAGGAACATTTTAGTTAATTTTAATGAAAACACATTGAATTTTATCATTTGTATTGGAAGCAACATCTTTATACGTCTTTTCTAGGGTCTAAAAAATACTAAACGTCGCTCTATGATTCGAAGTTAAAATACTCAAATTTGGTATAATAATGACTTTTTTCACGTTTTTCATGTAGTTTGATATTACGTAAATATATTCATTTTAACCAATATTTCGATACTATTTCATGTTGTATCACGATATGTGATTTGGCCTTCAAATCTCAGATTTTCGCATAATGTTGCATTTTAAGCAAGTTTTCTTGCATTTTGTTTCGTACTAAAAATCATCGAATTCAGCAATATTTTGACGTTTATCATCCCCTTTTCCTTTATGTGATATAAACAAAATATCATCGAATTAGGCAATATTTTGCTGTTTTTCTACGTTTTTGTGAATTTTCAGTTTATTGCTATTATTTCATTAAATATACGATAAAAATGATGCAAACACATAATTGATCAGAAAATATCCTTAAATACTTCATTTTCAATCAACTATTTGTTTCTCGTTAAAATACTGAGTAAGATATTGAAAAGGGGAGAAGTTCTGTTTTTATTGCATATATCGACGTTTCAGCCGGATTAGAACGGTTCTACGTGTACATCTTCCATCGGTAATATAAACCGAAAATCAGTAACATTTTAGTTAATTTTAATGAAAACACATTGAATTTTATCATTTGTATTGGAAGCAACATCTTAAATACGTCTTTTCTAGGGTCTACAAAATACTAAACGTCGCTCTATGATTCGAAGTTAAAATACTCAAATTTGGTATAATGATGACTTTTTTCACGTTTTTCATGTAGTTTGATATTACGTAAATATATTCATTTTTACCAATATTTCGATACTATTTCATGTAGTATCACGATATGTGATTTGGCCTTCAAATCTCAGATTTTCGCATAATATTGCATGTTAAGCAAGTTTTCTTGCATTTTGTTTCGTACTAAAAATCATCGAATTCAGCAATATTTTGACGTTTATCATCCCCTTTTCCTTTATGTGATATAAACAAAATATCATCGAATTAGGCAATATTTTGCTGTTTTTCTACGTTTTTGTGAATTTTCAGTTTATTGCTATTATTTCATTAAATATACGATAAAAATGATGCAAACACATAATTGATCAGAAAATATCTTTAAATACTTCATTTTCAATCAACTATTTGTTTCTCGTTAAAATACTGAGTAAGATATTGAAAAGGGGAGAAGTTCTCTTTTTATTGCATATATCGACGTTTCAGCCGGATTAGAACGGTTTTACGTGTACATCTTCCATTGGTAATATAAACCGAAAATCAGGAACATTTTAGTTAATTTGAATGAAAACACATTGATTTATATTTCTAGGGTCTAAAAAATACGAAACGTCGCTCTATGATTTGAAGTTAAAATCCTCATATATGGTAATATAGTGACTTTTTTCACGTTATTCATGTAGTGTGATTTTACGTATATATATTCGTTTTTACCAATATTTCGATACTACTTCATGTTGTCTCACGATATGTGATTTGGCCTTCAAATCTCAGAATTTCGCAAATTTTGCATTTTTCAAGCAAGTTTTCTTGCATTTTGTTTTGTACTAAAAATCATCGAATTTAGCAATATTTTGACCTTTATCATCCCCTTTTCCTTTATGTGATATAAACAAAATATCATCGAATTAGGCTGTTTTTCCACGTTTTTGTGAATTTTCAGTTTACTGTTATTAATTCATTAAATATACGAGAAAAATTATGCAAACACATAATTGATCAGAAAATAACCTTAAATACTTCATTTTCAATCATCTATTTGTTTCTCGTTAAAATACTGAGTAAGATATTGAAAAGGGGAGAAGTTCTGTTTTTATTGCATATATCGATGTTTCAGCCGGATTAGAACGGTTTTACGTGTACATCTTCCATCGGTAATATAAACCGAAAATCAGGAACATTTTAGTTAATTTTAATGAAAACACATTGAATTTTATCATTTGTATTGGAAGCAACATCTTTATACGTCTTTTCTAGGGTCTAAAAAATACTAAACGTCGCTCTATGATTCGAAGTTAAAATACTCAAATTTGGTATATTAATGACTTTTTTCACGTTTTTCATGTAGTTTGATATTACGTAAATATATTCATTTTAACCAATATTTCGATACTATTTCATGTTGTATCACGATATGTGATTTGGCCTTCAAATCTCAGATTTTCGCATAATGTTGCATTTTAAGCAAGTTTTCTTGCATTTTGTTTCGTACTAAAAATCATCGAATTCAGCAATATTTTGACCTTTATCATACCCTTTTCCTTTATGTGATATAAACAAAATATCATCGAATTAGGCAATATTTTGCTGTTTTTCTACGTTTTTGTGAATTTTCAGTTTATTGCTATTATTTCATTAAATATACGATAAAAATGATGCAAACACATAATTGATCAGAAAATATCCTTAAATACTTCATTTTCAATCAACTATTTGTTTCTCGTTAAAATACTGAGTAAGATATTGAAAAGGGGAGAAGTTCTGTTTTTATTGCATATATCGACGTTTCAGCCGGATTAGAACGGTTCTACGTGTACATCTTCCATCGGTAATATAAACCGAAAATCAGTAACATTTTAGTTAATTTTAATGAAAACACATTGAATTTTATCATTTGTATTGGAAGCAACATCTTAAATACGTCTTTTCTAGGGTCTACAAAATACTAAACGTCGCTCTATGATTCGAAGTTAAAATACTCAAATTTGGTATAATGATGACTTTTTTCACGTTTTTCATGTAGTTTGATATTACGTAAATATATTAATTTTTACCAATATTTCGATACTATTTCATGTAGTATCACGATATGTGATTTGGCCTTCAAATCTCAGAATTTCGCAAATTTTGCATTTTTCAAGCAAGTTTTCTTGCATTTTGTTTTGTACTAAAAATCATCGAATTTAGCAATATTTTGACCTTTATCATCCCCTTCTCCTTTATGTGATATAAACAAAATATCATCGAATTAGCCAATATTTTGCTGTTTTTCTACGTTTTTGTGAATTTTCAGTTTATTGCTATTATTTCATTAAGTATACGATAAAAATGATGCAAACACATAATTGATCAGAAAATATCTTTAAATACTTCATTTTCAATCAACTATTTGTTTCTCGTTAAAATACTGAGTAAGATATTGAAAAGGGGAGAAGTTCTCTTTTTATTGCATATATCGACGTTTCAGCCGGATTAGAACGGTTTTACGTGTACATCTTCCATCGGTAATATAAACCGAAAATCAGGAACATTTTAGTTAATTTTAATGAAAACACATTGATTTATATCATTTGTATTGGAAGCAACATCTTTATACGTCTTTTCTAGGGTCTAAAAAATACGAAACGTCGCTCTATGATTTGAAGTTAAAATCCTCATATATGGTAATATAGTGACTTTTTTCACGTTATTCATGTAGTGTGATTTTACGTATATATATTCGTTTTTACCAATATTTCGATACTACTTCATGTTGTCTCACGATATGTGATTTGGCCTTCAAATCTCAGAATTTCGCAAATTTTGCATTTTTCAAGCAAGTTTTCTTGCATTTTGTTTTGTACTAAAAATCATCGAATTTAGCAATATTTTGACCTTTATCAGCCCCTTTTCCTTTATGTGATATAAACAAAATATCATCGAATTAGGCCGTTTTTCCACGTTTTTGTGAATTTTCAGTTTATTGTTATTAATTCATTAAATATACGAGAAAAATTATGCAAACCCATAATTGATCAGAAAATAACCTTAAATACTTCTTTTTCAATCATCTATTTGTTTCTCGTTAAAATACTGAGTAAGATATTGAAAAGGGGAGAAGTTCTGTTTTTATTGCATATATCGATGTTTCAGCCGGATTAGAACGGTTTTACGTGTACATCTTCCATCGGTAATATAAACCGAAAATCAGTAACATTTTAGTTAATTTTAATGAAAACACATTGAATTTTATCATTTGTATTGGAAGCAACATCTTAAATACGTCTTTTCTAGGGTCTAAAAAATAATAAACGTCGCTCTATGATTCGAAGATAAAATACTCAAATTTGGTATAATGATGACTGTTTTCACGTTTTTCATGTAGTTTGATATTACGTAAATATATTCATTTTTACCAATATTTCGATACTATTTCATGTAGTATCACGATATGTGATTTGGCCTTCAAATCTCAGATTTTCGCATAATATTGCATGTTAAGCAAGTTTTCTTGCATTTTGTTTCGTACTAAAAATCATCGAATTCAGCAAAATTTTGACGTTTATCATCCCCTTTTCCTTTATGTGATATAAACAAAATATCATCGAATTAGGCAATATTTTGCTGTTTTTCTACGTTTTTGTGAATTTTCAGTTTATTGCTATTATTTCATTAAATATACGAAAAAAATGATGTAAACACATAATTGATCAGAAAATATCCTTAAATAGTTCATTTTCAATCAACTATTTGTTTCTCGTTAAAATACTGAGTAAGATATTGAATAGGGGAGAAGTTCTCTTTTTATTGCATATATCGACGTTTCAGCCGGATTAGAACGGTTTTACGTGTACATCTTCCATCGGTAATATAAACCGAAAATCAGGAACATTTTAGTTAATTTTAATGAAAACACATTGATTTATATCATTTGTATTGGAAGCAACATCTTTATATGTCTTTTCTAGGGTCTAAAAAATACGAAACGTCGCTCTATGATTTGAAGTTAAAATCCTCATATATGGTAATATAGTGACTTTTTTCACGTTATTCATGTAGTGTGATTTTACGTATATATATTCGTTTTTACCAATATTTCGATACTACTTCATGTTGTCTCACGATATGTGATTTGGCCTTCAAATCTCAGAATTTCGCAAATTTTGCATTTTTCAAGCAAGTTTTCTTGCATTTTGTTTTGTACTAAAAATCATCGAATTTTGCAATATTTTGACCTTTATCATCCCCTTTTCCTTTATGTGATATAAACAAAATATCATCGAATTAGGCCGTTTTTCCACGTTTTTGTGAATTTTCAGTTTATTGTTATTAATTCATTAAATATACGAGAAAAATTATGCAAACACATAATTGATCAGAAAATAACCTTAAATACTTCATTTTCAATCATCTATTTGTTTCTCGTTAAAATACTGAGGAAGATATTGAAAAGGGGAGAAGTTCTGTTTTTATTGCATATATCGACGTTTCAGCCGGATTAGAACGGTTTTACGTGTACATCTTCCATCGGTAATATAAACCGAAAATCAGGAACATTTTAGTTAATTTTAATGAAAACACATTGAATTTTATCATTTGTATTGGAAGCAACATCTTTATACGTCTTTTCTAGGGTCTAAAAAATACTAAACGTCGCTCTATGATTCGAAGTTAAAATACTCAAATTTGGTATATTAATGACTTTTTTCACGTTTTTCATGTAGTTTGATATTACGTAAATATATTAATTTTTACCAATATTTCGATACTATTTCATGTTGTATCACGATATGTGATTTGGCCTTCAAATCTCAGATTTTCGCATAATGTTGCATTTTAAGCAAGTTTTCTTGCATTTTGTTTCGTACTAAAAATCATCGAATTCAGCAATATTTTGACGTTTATCATCCCCTTTTCCTTTATGTGATATAAACAAAATATCATCGTATTAGGCAATATTTTGCTGTTTTTCTACGTTTTTGTGAATTTTCAGTTTATTGCTATTATTTCATTAAATATACGATAAAAATGATGCAAACACATAATTGATCAGAAAATATCCTTAAATACTTCATTTTCAATCAACTATTTGTTTCTCGTTAAAATACTGAGTAAGATATTGAAAAGGGGAGAAGTTCTGTTTTTATTGCATATATCGACGTTTCAGCCGGATTAGAACGGTTCTACGTGTACATCTTCCATCGGTAATATAAACCGAAAATCAGTAACATTTTAGTTAATTTTAATGAAAACACATTGAATTTTATCATTTGTATTGGAAGCAACATCTTAAATACGTCTTTTCTAGGGTCTAAAAAATACTAAACGTCGCTCTATGATTCGAAGTTAAAATACTCAAATTTGGTATAATGATGACTTTTTTCACGTTTTTCATGTAGTTTGATATTACGTAAATATATTCATTTTTACCAATATTTCGATACTATTTCATGTTGTATCACGATATGTGATTTGGCCTTCAAATCTCAGATTTTCGCATAATGTTGCATTTTAAGCAAGTTTTCTTGCATTTTGTTTCGTACTAAAAATCATCGAATTCAGCAATATTTTGACGTTTATCATCCCCTTTTCCTTTATGTGATATAAACAAAATATCATCGAATTAGGCAATATTTTGCTGTTTTTCTACGTTTTTGTGAATTTTCAGTTTATTGCTATTATTTCATTAAATATACGATAAAAATGATGCAAACACATAATTGATCAGAAAATATCCTTAAATACTTCATTTTCAATCAACTATTTGTTTCTCGTTAAAATACTGAGTAAGATATTGAAAAGGGGAGAAGTTCTCTTTTTATTGCATATATCGACGTTTCAGCCGGATTAGAACGGTTTTACGTGTACATCTTCCATCGGTAATATAAACCGAAAATCAGGAACATTTTAGTTAATTTTAATGAAAACACATTGATTTATATCATTTGTATTGGAAGCAACATCTTTATACGTCTTTTCTAGGGTCTAAAAAATACGAAACGTCGCTCTATGATTTGAAGTTAAAATCCTCATATATGGTAATATAGTGACTTTTTTCACGTTATTCATGTAGTGTGATTTTACGTATATATATTCGTTTTTACCAATATTTCGATACTACTTCATGTTGTCTCACGATATGTGATTTGGCCTTCAAATCTCAGAATTTCGCAAATTTTGCATTTTTCAAGCAAGTTTTCTTGCATTTTGTTTTGTACTAAAAATCATCGAATTTAGCAATATTTTGACCTTTATCATCCCCTTTTCCTTTATGTGATATAAACAAAATATCATCGAATTAGGCCGTTTTTCCACGTTTTTGTGAATTTTCAGTTTATTGTTATTAATTCATTAAATATACGAGACAAATTATGCAAACACATAATTGATCAGAAAATAACCTTAAATACTTCATTTTCAATCATCTATTTGTTTCTCGTTAAAATACTGAGTAAGATATTGAAAAGGGGAGAAGTTCTGTTTTTATTGCATATATCGACGTTTCAGCCGGATTAGAACGGTTTTACGTGTACATCTTCCATCGGTAATATAAACCGAAAATCAGGAACATTTTAGTTAATTTTAATGAAAACACATTGAATTTTATCATTTGTATTGGAAGCAACATCTTTATACGTCTTTTCTAGGGTCTAAAAAATACTAAACGTCGCTCTATGATTCGAAGTTAAAATACTCAAATTTGGTATAATAATGACTTTTTTCACGTTTTTCATGTAGTTTGATATTACGTAAATATATTCATTTTTACCAATATTTCGATACTATTTCATGTTGTATCACGATATGTGATTTGGCCTTCAAATCTCAGATTTTCGCATAATGTTGCATTTTAAGCAAGTTTTCTTGCATTTTGTTTCGTACTAAAAATCATCGAATTCAGCAATATTTTGACGTTTATCATCCCCTTTTCCTTTATGTGATATAAACAAAATATCATCGAATTAGGCAATATTTTGCTGTTTTTCTACGTTTTTGTGAATTTTCAGTTTATTGCTATTATTTCATTAAATATACGATAAAAATGATGCAAACACATAATTGATCAGAAAATGTCCTTAAATACTTCATTTTCAATCAACTATTTGTTTCTCGTTAAAATACTGAGTAAGATATTGAAAAGGGGAGAAGTTCTGTTTTTATTGCATATATCGACGTTTCAGCCGGATTAGAACGGTTCTACGTGTACATCTTCCATCGGTAATATAAACCGAAAATCAGTAACATTTTAGTTAATTTTAATGAAAACACATTGAATTTTATCATTTGTATTGGAAGCAACATCTTAAAAACGTCTTTTCTAGGGTCTAAAAAATACTAAACGTCACTCTATGATTCGAAGTTAAAATACTCAAATTTGGTATAATAATGACTTTTTTCACGTTTTTCATGTAGTTTGATATTACGTAAATATATTCATTTTTACCAATATTTCGATACTATTTCATGTAGTATCACGATATGTGATTTGGCCTTCAAATCTCAGATTTTCGCATAATATTGCATGTTAAGCAAGTTTTCTTGCATTTTGTTTCGAACTAAAAATCATCGAATTCACCAATATTTTGACGTTTATCATCCCCTTTTCCTTTATGTGATATAAACAAAATATCATCGAATTAGGCAATATTTTGCTGTTTTTCTACGTTTTTGTGAATTTTCAGTTTATTGCTATTATTTCATTAAATATACGATAAAAATGATGCAAACACATAATTGATCAGAAAATATCCTTAAATACTTAATTTTCAATCAACTATTTGTTTCTCGTTAAAATACTGAGTAAGATATTGAAAAGGGGAGAAGTTCTGTTTTTATTGCATATATCGACGTTTCAGCCGGATTAGAACGGTTTTACGTGTACATCTTCCATCGGTAATATAAACCGAAAATCAGGAACATTTTAGTTAATTTTAATGAAAACACATTGATTTTTATCATTTGTATTGGAAGCAACATCTTTATACGTCTTTTCTAGGGTCTAAAAAATACGAAACGTCGCTCTATGATTTGAAATTAAAATCCTCATATATGGTAATATAGTGACTTTTTTCACGTTATTCATGTAGTGTGATTTTACGTATATATATTTGTTTTTACCAATATTTCGATACTATTTCATGTTGTATCACGATATGTGATTTGGCCTTCAAATCTCAGATTTTCGCATAATGTTGCATTTTAAGCAAGTTTTCTTGCATTTTGTTTCGTACTAAAAATCATCGAATTCAGCAATATTTTGACGTTTATCATCCCCTTTTCCTTTATGTGATATAAACAAAATATCATCGAATTAGGCAATATTTTGCTGTTTTTCTACGTTTTTGTGAATTTTCAGTTTATTGCTATTATTTCATTAAATATACGATAAAAATGATGCAAACACATAATTGATCAGAAAATATCCTTAAATACTTCATTTTCAATCAACTATTTGTTTCTCGTTAAAATACTGAGTAAGATATTGAAAAGGGGAGAAGTTCTCTTTTTATTGCATATATCGACGTTTCAGCCGGATTAGAACGGTTTTACGTGTACATCTTCCATCGGTAATATAAACCGAAAATCAGGAACATTTTAGTTAATTTTAATGAAAACACATTGATTTATATCATTTGTATTGGAAGCAACATCTTTATACGTCTTTTCTAGGGTCTAAAAAATACGAAACGTCGCTCTATGATTTGAAGT
Organism: Procambarus clarkii; assembly: GCF_040958095.1. Taxonomy (NCBI): domain Eukaryota; kingdom Metazoa; phylum Arthropoda; class Malacostraca; order Decapoda; family Cambaridae; genus Procambarus; species Procambarus clarkii. The sequence continues at coordinate 7,019,735 of NC_091220.1, forward strand.
TAAAATCCTCATATATGGTAATATAGTGACTTTTTTCACGTTATTCATGTAGTGTTATTTTACGTATATATATTCGTTTTTACCAATATTTCGATACTACTTCATGTTGTCTCACGATATGTGATTTGGCCTTCAAATCTCAGAATTTAGCAAATTTTGCATTTTTCAAGCAAGTTTTCTTGCATTTTGTTTTGTACTAAAAATCATCGAATTTAGCAATATTTTGACCTTTATCATCCCCTTTTCCTTTATGTGATATAAACAAAATATCATCGAATTAGGCCGTTTTTCCACGTTTTTGTGAATTTTCAGTTTATTGTTATTAATTCATTAAATATACGAGAAAAATTATGCAAACACATAATTGATCAGAAAATAACCTTAAATACTTCATTTTCAATCATCTATTTGTTTCTCGTTAAAATACTGAGTAAGATATTGAAAAGGGGAGAAGTTCTGTTTTTATTGCATATATCGACGTTTCAGCCGGATTAGAACGGTTTTACGTGTACATCTTCCATCGGTAATATAAACCGAAAATCAGGAACATTTTAGTTAATTTTAATGAAAACACATTGAATTTTATCATTTGTATTGGAAGCAACATCTTTATACGTCTTTTCTAGGGTCTAAAAAATACTAAACGTCGCTCTATGATTCGAAGTTAAAATACTCAAATTTGGTATAATAATGACTTTTTTCACGTTTTTCATGTAGTTTGATATTACGTAAATATATTAATTTTTACCAATATTTCGATACTATTTCATGTTGTATCACGATATGTGATTTGGCCTTCAAATCTCAGATTTTCGCATAATGTTGCATTTTAAGCAAGTTTTCTTGCATTTTGTTTCGTACTAAAAATCATCGAATTCAGCAATATTTTGACGTTTATCATCCCCTTTTCCTTTATGTGATATAAACAAAATATCATCGAATTAGGCAATATTTTGCTGTTTTTCTACGTTTTTGTGAATTTTCAGTTTATTGCTATTATTTCATTAAATATACGATAAAAATGATGCAAACACATAATTGATCAGAAAATATCCTTAAATACTTCATTTTCAATCAACTATTTGTTTCTCGTTAAAATACTGAGTAAGATATTGAAAAGGGGAGAAGTTCTCTTTTTATTGCATATATCGACGTTTCAGCCGGATTAGAACGGTTTTACGTGTACATCTTCCATTGGTAATATAAACCGAAAATCAGGAACATTTTAGTTAATTTTATTGAAAACACATTGATTTATATCATTTGTATTGGAAGCAACATCTTTTCTAGGGTCTAAAAAATACGAAACGTCGCTCTATGATTTGAAGTTAAAATCCTCATATATGGTAATATAGTGACTTTTTTCACGTTATTCATGTAGTGTGATTTTACGTATATATATTCGTTTTTACCAATATTTCGATACTACTTCATGTTGTCTCACGATATGTGATTTGGCCTTCAAATCTCAGAATTTCGCAAATTTTGCATTTTTCAAGCAAGTTTTCTTGCATTTTGTTTTGTACTAAAAATCATCGAATTTAGCAATATTTTGACCTTTATCATCCCCTTTTCCTTTATGTGATATAAACAAAATATCATCGAATTAGGCCGTTTTTCCACGTTTTTGTGAATTTTCAGTTTATTGTTATTAATTCATTAAATATACGAGAAAAATTATGCAAACACATAATTGATCAAAAAATAACCTTAAATACTTCATTTTCAACCATCTATTTGTTTCTCGTTAAAATACTGAGTAAGATATTGAAAAGGGGAGAAGTTCTGTTTTTATTGCATATATCGACGTTTCAGCCGGATTAGAACGGTTTTACGTGTACATCTTCCATCGGTAATATAAACCGAAAATCAGTAACATTTTAGTTAATTTTATTGAAAACACATTGAATTTTATCATTTGTATTGGAAGCAACATCTTAAATACGTCTTTTCTAGGGTCTAAAAAATACGAAACGTCGCTCTATGATTTGAAGTTAAAATCCTCATATATGGTAATCTAGTGACTTTTTTCACGTTATTCATGTAGTGTGATTTTACGTATATATATTCGTTTTTACCAATATTTCGATACTACTTCATGTTGTCTCACGATATGTGATTTGGCCTTCAAATCTCAGAATTTCGCAAATTTTGCATTTTTCAAGCCAGTTTTCTTGCATTTTGTTTTGTACTAAAAATCATCGAATTTAGCAATATTTTGACCTTTATCATCCCCTTTTCCTTTATGTGATATAAACAAAATAACATCGAATTAGGCCGTTTTTCCACGTTTTTGTGAATTTTCAGTTTATTGTTATTAATTCATTAAATATACGAGAAAAGTTATGCAAACACATAATTGATCAGAAAATAACCTTAAATACTTCATTTTCAATCATCTATTTGTTTCTCGTTAAAATACTGAGTAAGATATTGAAAAGGGGAGAAGTTCTGTTTTTATTGCATATATCGACGTTTCAGCCGGATTAGAACGGTTTTACGTGTACATCTTCCATCGGTAATATAAACCGAAAATCAGGAATATTTTAGTTAATTTTAATGAAAACACATTGAATTTTATCATTTGTATTGGAAGCAACATCTTTATACGTCTTTTCTAGGGTCTAAAAAATACTAAACGTCGCTCTATGATTCGAAGTTAAAATACTCAAATTTGGTATAATAATGACTTTTTTCACGTTTTTCATGTAGTTTGATATTACGTAAATATATTCATTTTTACCAATATTTCGATACTATTTCATGTTGTATCACGATATGTGATTTGGCCTTCAAATCTCAGATTTTCGCATAATGTTGCATTTTAAGCAAGTTTTCTTGCATTTTGTTTCGTACTAAAAATCATCGAATTCAGCAATATTTTGACGTTTATCATCCCCTTTTCCTTTATGTGATATAAACAAAATATCATCGAATTAGGCAATATTTTGCTGTTTTTCTACGTTTTTTTGAATTTTCAGTTTATTGCTATTATTTCATTAAATATACGATAAAAATGATGCAAACACATAATTGATCAGAAAATATCCTTAAATACTTCATTTTCAATCAACTATTTGTTTCTCGTTAAAATACTGAGTTAGATATTGAAAAGGGGAGAAGTTCTCTTTTTATTGCATATATCGACGTTTCAGCCGGATTAGAACGGTTTTACGTGTACAGCTTCCATCGGTAATATAAACCGAAAATCAGGAACATTTTAGTTAATTTTAATGAAAACATATTGATTTATATCATTTGTATTGGAAGCAACATCGTTATACGTCTTTTCTAGGGTCTAAAAAATACGAAACGTCGCTCTATGATTTGAAGTTAAAATCCTCATATATGGTAATATAGTGACTTTTTTCACGTTATTCATGTAGTGTGATTTTACGTATATATATTCGTTTTTACCAATATTTCCATACTACTTCATGTTGTCTCACGATATGTGATTTGGCCTTCAAATCTCAGAATTTCGCAAATTTTGCATTTTTCAAGCAAGTTTTCTTGCATTTTGTTTTGTACTAAAAATCATCGAATTTAGCAATATTTTGACCTTTATCATCCCCTTTTCCTTTATGTGATTTAAACAAAATATCATCGAATTAGGCCGTTTTTCCACGTTTTTGTGAATTTTCAGTTTATTGTTATTAATTCATTAAATATACGAGAAAAATTAAGCAAACACATAATTGATCAGAAAATAACCTTAAATACTTCATTTTCAATCATCTATTTGTTTCTCGTTAAAATACTGAGTAAGATATTGAAAAGGGGAGAAGTTCTGTTTTTTATTGCATATATCGACGTTTCAGCCGGATTAGAACGGTTTTACGTGTACGTCTTCCATCGGTAATATAAACCGAAAATCAGGAACATTTTAGTTAATTTTAATGAAAACACATTGATTTATATCATTTGTATTGGAAGCAACATCTTTATACGTCTTTTCTAGGGTCTAAAAAATACGAAACGTCGCTCTATGATTTGAAGTTAAAATCCTCATATATGGTAATATAGTGACTTTTTTCACGTTATTCATGTAGTGTGATTTTACGTATATATATTCGTTTTTACCAATATTTCGATACTACTTCATGTTGTCTCACGATATGTGATTTGGCCTTCAAATCTCAGAATTTCGCAAATTTTGCATTTTTCAAGCAAGTTTTCTTGCATTTTGTTTTGTACTAAAAATCATCGAATTTAGCAATATTTTGACCTTTATCATCCCCTTTTCCTTTATGTGATATAAACAAAATATCATCGAATTAGGCCGTTTTTCCACGTTTTTGTGAATTTTCAGTTTATTGTTATTAATTCATTAAATATACGAGAAAAATTATGCAAACACATAATTGATCAGAAAATAACCTTAAATACTTCATTTTCAATCATCTATTTGTTTCTCGTTAAAATACTGAGTAAGATATTGAAAAGGGGAGAAGTTCTGTTTTTATTGCATATATCGACGTTTCAGCCGGATTAGAACGGTTTTACGTGTACATCTTCCATCGGTAATATAAACCGAAAATCAGGAACATTTTAGTTAATTTTAATGAAAACACATTGAATTTTATCATTTGTATTGGAAGCAACATCTTTATACGTCTTTTCTAGGGTCTAAAAAATACTAAACGTCGCTCTATGATTCGAAGTTAAAATACTCAAATTTGGTATAATAATGACTTTTTTCACGTTTTTCATGTAGTTTGATATTACGTAAATATATTCATTTTTACCAATAATTCGATACTATTTCATGTTGTATCACGATATGTGATTTGGCCTTCAAATCTCAGATTTTCGCATAATGTTGCATTTTAAGCAAGTTTTCTTGCATTTTGTTTCGTACTAAAAATCATCGAATTCAGCAATATTTTGACGTTTATCATCCCCTTTTCCTTTATGTGATATAAACAAAATATCATCGAATTAGGCAATATTTTGCTGTTTTTCTACGTTTTTTGGAATTTTCAGTTTATTGCTATTATTTCATTAAATATACGATAAAAATGATGCAAACACATAATTGATCAGAAAATATCCTTAAATACTTCATTTTCAATCAACTATTTGTTTCTCGTTAAAATACTGAGTAAGATATTGAAAAGGGGAGAAGTTCTCTTTTTATTGCATATATCGACGTTTCAGCCGGATTAGAACGGTTTTACGTGTACATCTTCCATCGGTAATATAAACCGAAAATCAGGAACATTTTAGTTAATATTAATGAAAACACATTGATTTATATCATTTGTATTGGAAGCAACATCGTTATACGTCTTTTCTAGGGTCTAAAAAATACGAAACGTCGCTCTATGATTTGAAGTTAAAATCCTCATATATGGTAATATAGTGACTTTTTTCACGTTATTCATGTAGTGTGATTTTACGTATATATATTCGTTTTTACCAATATTTCGATACTACTTCATGTTGTCTCACGATATGTGATTTGGCCTTCAAATCTCAGAATTTCGCAAATTTTGCATTTTTCAAGCAAGTTTTCTTGCATTTTGTTTTGTACTAAAAATCATCGAATTTAGCAATATTTTGACCTTTATCATCCCCTTTTCCTTTATGTGATATAAACAAAATATCATCGAATTAGGCCGTTTTTCCACGTTTTTGTGAATTTTCAGTTTATTGTTTTTAATTCATTAAATATACGAGAAAAATTATGCAAATACATAATTGATCAGAAAATAACCTTAAATACTTCATTTTCAATCATCTATTTGTTTCTCGTTAAAATACTGAGTAAGATATTGAAAAGGGGAGAAGTTCTGTTTTTATTGCATATATCGACGTTTCAGCCGGATTAGAACGGTTTTACGTGTACATCTTCCATCGGTAATATAAACCGAAAATCAGGAACATTTTAGTTAATTTTAATGAAAACACATTGAATTTTATCATTTGTATTGGAAGCAACATCTTTATACGTCTTTTCTAGGGTCTAAAAAATACTAAACGTCGCTCTATGATTCGAAGTTAAAATACTCAAATTTGGTATAATAATGACTTTTTTCACGTTTTTCATGTAGTTTGATATTACGTAAATATATTCATTTTTACCAATATTTCGATACTATTTCATGTTGTATCACGATATGTGATTTGGCCTTCAAATCTCAGATTTTCGCATAATGTTGCATTTTAAGCAAGTTTTCTTGCATTTTGTTTCGTACTAAAAATCATCGAATTCAGCAATATTTTGACGTTTATCATCCCCTTTTCCTTTATGTGATATAAACAAAATATCATCGAATTAGGCAATATTTTGCTGTTTTTCTACGTTTTTGTGAATTTTCAGTTTATTGCTATTATTTCATTAAATATACGATAAAAATGATGCAAACACATAATTGATCAGAAAATATCCTTAAATACTTCATTTTCAATCAACTATTTGTTTCTCGTTAAAATACTGAGTAAGATATTGAAAAGGGGAGAAGTTCTCTTTTTATTGCATATATCGACGTTTCAGCCGGATTAGAACGGTTTTACGTATACATCTTCCATCGGTAATATAAACCGAAAATCAGGAACATTTTAGTTAATTTTAATGAAAACACATTGATTTATATCATTTGTATTGGAAGCAACATCTTTATACGTCTTTTCTAGGGTCTAAAAAATACGAAACGTCGCTCTATGATTTGAAGTTAAAATCCTCATATATGGTAATATAGTGACTTTTTTCACGTTATTCATGTAGTGTGATTTTACGTATATATATTCGTTTTTACCAATATTTCGATACTACTTCATGTTGTCTCACGATATGTGATTTGGCCTTCAAATCTCAGAATTTCGCAAATTTTGCATTTTTCAAGCAAGTTTTCTTGCATTTTGTTTTGTACTAAAAATCATCGAATTTAGCAATATTTTGACCTTTATCATCCCCTTTTCCTTTATGTGATATAAACAAAATATCATCGAATTAGGCCGTTTTTCCACGTTTTTGTGAATTTTCAGTTTATTGTTATTAATTCATTAAATATACGAGAAAAATTATGCAAACACATAATTGATCAGAAAATAACCTTAAATACTTCATTTTCAATCATCTATTTGTTTCTCGTTAAAATACTGAGTAAGATATTGAAAAGGGGAGAAGTTCTGTTTTTATTGCATATATCGACGTTTCAGCCGGATTAGAACGGTTTTACGTGTACATCTTCCATCGGTAATATAAACCGAAAATCAGGAACATTTTAGTTAATTTTAATGAAAACACATTGAATTTTATCATTTGTATTGGAAGCAACATCTTTATACGTCTTTTCTAGGGTCTAAAAAATACTAAACGTCGCTCTATGATTCGAAGTTAAAATACTCAAATTTGGTATAATAATGACTTTTTTCACGTTTTTCATGTAGTTTGATATTACGTAAATATATTCATTTTTACCAATATTTCGATACTATTTCATGTTGTATCACGATATGTGATTTGGCCTTCAAATCTCAGATTTTCGCATAATGTTGCATTTTTCAAGCAAGTTTTCTTGCATTTTGTTTTGTACTAAAAATCATCGAATTTAGCAATATTTTGACCTTTATCATCCCCTTTTCCTTTATGTGATTTAAACAAAATATCATCGAATTAGGCCGTTTTTCCACGTTTTTGTGAATTTTCAGTTTATTGTTATTAATTCATTAAATATACGAGAAAAATTAAGCAAACACATAATTGATCAGAAAATAACCTTAAATACTTCATTTTCAATCATCTATTTGTTTCTCGTTAAAATACTGAGTAAGATATTGAAAAGGGGAGAAGTTCTGTTTTGTATTGCATATATCGACGTTTCAGCCGGATTAGAACGGTTTTACGTGTACATCTTCCATCGGTAATATAAACCGAAAATCAGGAACATTTTAGTTAATTTTAATGAAAACACATTGAATTTTATCATTTGTATTGGAAGCAACATCTTTATACGTCTTTTCTAGGGTCTAAAAAATACTAAACGTCGCTCTATGATTCGAAGTTAAAATACTCAAATTTGGTATAATAATGACTTTTTTCACGTTTTTCATGTAGTTTGATATTACGTAAATATATTCATTTTTTCCAATATTTCGATACTATTTCATGTTGTATCACGATATGTGATTTGGCCTTCAAATCTCGCAAATTTTGCATTTTAAGCAAGTTTTCTTGCATTTTGTTTCGTACTAAAAATCATCGAATTCAGCAATATTTTGACGTTGATCATCCCCTTTTCCTTTATGTGATATAAACAAAATATCATCGAATTAGGCAATATTTTGCTGTTTTTCTACGTTTTTGTGAATTTTCAGTTTATTGCTATTATTTCATTAAATATACGATAAAAATGAAGCAAACACATAATTGATCAGAAAATATCCTTAAATACTTCATTTTCAATCAACTATTTGTTTCTCGTTAAAATACTGAGTAAGATATTGAAAAGGGGAGAAGTTCTCTTTTTATTGTATATATCGACGTTTCAGCCGGATTAGAACGGTTTTACGTGTACATCTTCCATCGGTAATATAAACCGAAAATCAGGAACATTTTAGTTAATTTTAATGAAAACACATTGATTTATATCATTTGTATTGGAAGCAACATCTTTATACGTCTTTTCTAGGGTCTAAAAAATACGAAACGTCGCTCTATTATTTGAAGTTAAAATCCTCATATATGGTAATATAGTGACTTTTTTCACGTTATTCATGTAGTGTGATTTTACGTATATAAATAAATATACGATAAAATTCGTTTTTACCAATATTTCGATACTACTTCATGTTGTCTCACGATATGTGATTTGGCCTTCAAATCTCAGAATTTCGCAAATTTTGCATTTTTCAAGCAAGTTTTCTTGCATTTTGTTTTGTACTAAAAATCATCGAATTTAGCAATATTTTGACCTTTATCATCCCCTTTTCCTTTATGTGATTTAAACAAAATATCATCGAATTAGGCCGTTTTTCCACGTTTTTGTGAATTTTCAGTTTATTGTTATTAATTCATTAAATATACGAGAAAAATTAAGCAAACACATAATTGATCAGAAAATAACCTTAAATACTTCATTTTCAATCATCTATTTGTTTCTCGTTAAAATACTGAGTAAGATATTGAAAAGGGGAGAAGTTCTGTTTTTTATTGCATATATCGACGTTTCAGCCGGATTAGAACGGTTTTACGTGTACATCTTCCATCGGTAATATAAACCGAAAATCAGGAACATTTTAGTTAATTTTAATGAAAACACATTGAATTTTATCATTTGTATTGGAAGCAACATCTTTATACGTCTTTTCTAGGGTCTAAAAAATACTAAACATCGCTCTATGATTCGAAGTTAAAATACTCAAATTTGGTATAATAATGACTTTTTTCACGTTTTTCATGTAGTTTGATATTACGTAAATATATTCATTTTTTCCAATATTTCGATACTATTTCATGTTGTATCACGATATGTGATTTGGCCTTCAAATCTCAGATTTTCGCATAATATTGCATTTTAAGCAAGTTTTCTTGCATTTTGTTTCGTACTAAAAATCATCGAATTCAGCAATATTTTGACGTTTATCATCCCCTTTTCCTTTATGTGATATAAACAAAATATCATCGAATTAGGCAATATTTTGCTGTTTTTCTACGTTTTTGTGAATTTTCAGTTTATTGCTATTATTTCATTAAATATACGATAAAAATGATGCAAACACATAATTGATCAGAAAATATCCTTAAATACTTCATTTTCAATCAACTATTTGTTTCTCGTTAAAATACTGAGTAAGATATTGAAAAGGGGAGAAGTTCTGTTTTTATTGCATATATCGACGTTTCAGCCGGATTAGAACGGTTTTACGTGTACATCTTCCATCGGTAATATAAACCGAAAATCAGGAACATTTTAGTTAATTTTAATGAAAACACATTGATTTTTATCATTTGTATTGGAAGCAACATCTTTATACGTCTTTTCTAGGGTCTAAAAAATACGAAACGTCGCTCTATGATTTGAAGTTAAAATCCTCATATATGGTAATATAGTGACTTTTTTCACGTTATTCATGTAGTGTGATTTTACGTATATAAATTCGTTTTTACCAATATTTAGATACTACTTCATGTTGTCTCACGATATGTGATTTGGCCTTCAAATCTGAGAATTTCGCAAATTTTGCATTTTTCAAGCAAGTTTTCTTGCATTTTGTTTTGTACTAAAAATCATCGAATTTAGCAATATTTTGACCTTTATCATCCCCTTTTCCTTTATGTGATTTAAACAAAATATCATCGAATTAGGCCGTTTTTCCACGTTTTTGTGAATTTTCAGTTGATTGTTATTAATTCATTAAATATACGAGAAAAATTATGCAAACACATAATTGATCAGAAAATAACCTTAAATACTTCATTTTCAATCATATATTTGTTTCTCGTTAAAATACTGAGTAAGATATTGAAAAGGGGAGAAGTTCTGTTTTTATTGCATATATCGACGTTTCAGCCGGATTAGAACGGTTTTACGTGTACATCTTCCATCGGTAATATAAACCGAAAATCAGGAACATTTTAGTTAATTTTAATGAAAACACATTGAATTTTATCATTTGTATTGGAAGCAACATCTTTATACGTCTTTTCTAGGGTCTAAAAAATACTAAACGTCGCTTTATGATTCGAAGTTAAAATACAAATTTGGTATAATAATGACTTTTTTCACGTTTTTCATGTAGTTTGATATTACGTAAATATATTCATTTTTACCAATATTTCGATACTATTTCATGTTGTATCACGATATGTGATTTGGCCTTCAAATCTCAGATTTTCGCATAATATTGCATTTTAAGCAAGTTTTCTTGCATTTTGTTTCGTACTAAAAATCATCGAATTCAGCAATATTTTGACGTTTATCATCCCCTTTTCCTTTATGTGATATAAACAAAATATCATCGAATTAGGCAATATTTTGCTGTTTTTCTACGTTTTTGTGAATTTTCAGTTTATTGCTATTATTTCATTAAATATACGATAAAAATGATGCAAACACATAATTGATCAGAAAATATCCTTAAATTCTTCATTTTCAATCAACTAATTGTTTCTCGTTAAAATACTGAGTAAGATATTGAAAAGGGGAGAAGTTCTCTTTTTATTGCATATATCGACGTTTCAGCCTGATTAGAACGGTTTTACGTTTACATCTTCCATCGGTAATATAAACCGAAAATCAGGAACATTTTAGTTAATTTTAATGAAAACACATTGATTTATATCATTTGTATTGGAAGCAACATCTTTATACGTCTTTTCTAGGGTCTAAAAAATACGAAACGTCGCTCTATGATTTGAAGTTAAAATCCTCATATATGGTAATATAGTGACTTTTTTCACGTTATTCATGTAGTGTGATTTTACGTATATATATTCGTTTTTACCAATATTTCCATACTACTTCATGTTGTCTCACGATATGTGATTTGACCTTCAAATCTCGCAAATTTTGCATTTTAAGCAAGTTTTCTTGCATTTTGTTTTGTAGTAAAAATCATCGAATTTAGCAATATTTTGACCTTTATCATTCCCTTTTCCTTTATGTGATTTAAACAAAATGTCATCGAATTAGGCCGTTTTTCCACGTTTTTGTGAATTTTCAGTTTATTGTTATTAATTCATTAAATATACGAGAAAAATTATGCAAACACATAATTGATCAGAAAATAACCTTAAATACTTCATTTTCAATCATCTATTTGTTTCTCGTTAAAATACTGAGTAAGATATTGAAAAGGGGAGAAGTTCTGTTTTTATTGCATATATCGACGTTTCAGCCGGATTAGTACGGTTTTACGTGTACATCTTCCATCGGTAATATAAACCGAAAATCAGGAACATTTTAGTTAATTTTAATGAAAACACATTGATTTTTATCATTTGTATTGGAAGCAACATCTTTATACGTCTTTTCTAGGGTCTAAAAAATACTAAACGTCGCTTTATGATTCGAAGTTAAAATACTCAAATTTGGTATAATAATGACTTTTTTCACGTTTTTCATGTAGTTTGATATTACGTAAATATATTCATTTTTACCAATATTTCGATACTATTTCATGTAGTATCACGATATGTGATTTGGCCTTCAAATCTCAGATTTTCGCATAATATTGCATTTTAAGCAAGTTTTCTTGCATTTTGTTTCGTACTAAAAATCATCGAATTCAGCAATATTTTGACGTTTATCATCCCCTTTTCCTTTATGTGATATAAACAAAATATCATCGAATTAGGCAATATTTTGCTGTTTTTCTACGTTTTTGTGAATTTTCAGTTTATTGCTATTAATTCATTAAATATACGATAAAAATGATGCAAACACATAATTGATCAGAAAATATCCTTAAATACTTCATTTTCAATCATCTATTTGTTTCTCGTTAAAATACTGAGTGAGATATTGAAAAGGGGAGAAGTTCTGTTTTTATTGCATATATCGACGTTTCAGCCGGATTAGAACGGTTTTACGTGTACATCTTCCATCGGTAATATAAACCGAAAATCAGGAACATTTTAGTTAATTTTAATGAAAACACATTGATTTTTATCATTTGTATTGGAAGCAACATCTTTATCCGTCTTTTCTAGGGTCTAAAAAATACGAAACGTCGCTCTATGATTTGAAGTTAAAATCCTCATATATGGTAATATAGTGACTTTTTTCACGTTATTCATGTAGTGTGATTTTACGTATATAAATAAATATACGATAAAATTCGTTTTTACCAATATTTCGATACTACTTCATGTTGTCTCACGATATGTGATTTGGCCTTCAAATCTCAGAATTTCGCAAATTTTGCATTTTTCAAGCAAGTTTTCTTGCATTTTGTTTTGTACTAAAAATCATCGAATTTAGCAATATTTTGACCTTTATCATCCCCTTTTCCTTTATGTGATTTAAACAAAATATCATCGAATTAGGCCGTTTTTCCACGTTTTTGTGAATTTTCAGTTTATTGTTATTAATTCATTAAATATACGAGAAAAATTAAGCAAACACATAATTGATCAGAAAATAACCTTAAATACTTCATTTTCAATCATCTATTTGTTTCTCGTTAAAATACTGAGTAAGATATTGAAAAGGGGAGAAGTTCTGTTTTTTATTGCATATATCGACGTTTCAGCCGGATTAGAACGGTTTTACGTGTACATCTTCCATCGGTAATATAAACCGAAAATCAGGAACATTTTAGTTAATTTTAATGAAAACACATTGAATTTTATCATTTGTATTGGAAGCAACATCTTTATACGTCTTTTCTAGGGTCTAAAAAATACTAAACGTCGCTCTATGATTCGAAGTTAAAATACTCAAATTTGGTATAATAATGACTTTTTTCACGTTTTTCATGTAGTTTGATATTACGTAAATATATTCATTTTTTCCAATATTTCGATACTATTTCATGTTGTATCACGATATGTGATTTGGCCTTCAAATCTCAGATTTTCGCATAATATTGCATTTTAAGCAAGTTTTCTTGCATTTTGTTTCGTACTAAAAATCATCGAATTCAGCAATATTTTGACGTTTATCATCCCCTTTTCCTTTATGTGATATAAACAAAATATCATCGAATTAGGCAATATTTTGCTGTTTTTCTACGTTTTTGTGAATTTTCAGTTTATTGCTATTATTTCATTAAATATACGATAAAAATGATGCAAACACATAATTGATCAGAAAATATCCTTAAATACTTCATTTTCAATCAACTATTTGTTTCTCGTTAAAATACTGAGTAAGATATTCAAAAGGGGAGAAGTTCTGTTTTTATTGCATATATCGACGTTTCAGCCGGATTAGAACGGTTTTACGTGTACATCTTCCATCGGTAATATAAACCGAAAATCAGGAACATTTTAGTTAATTTTAATGAAAACACATTGATTTTTATCATTTGTATTGGAAGCAACATCTTTATACGTCTTTTCTAGGGTCTAAAAAATACGAAACGTCGCTCTATGATTTGAAGTTAAAATCCTCATATGTGGTAATATAGTGACTTTTTTCACGTTATTCATGTAGTGTGATTTTACGTATATATATTCGTTTTTACCAATATTTCCGTACTACTTCATGTTGTCTCACGATATGTGATTTGGCCTTCAAATCTCGCAAATTTTGCATTTTAAGCAAGTTTTCTTGCATTTTGTTTTGTACTAAAAATCATCGAATTTAGCAATATTTTGACCTTTATCATTCCCTTTTCCTTTATGTGATTTAAACAAAATGTCATCGAATTAGGCCGTTTTTCCACGTTTTTGTGAATTTTCAGTTTATTGTTATTAATTCATTAAATATACGAGAAAAATTATGCAAACACATAATTGATCAGAAAATAACCTTAAATACTTCATTTTCAATCATCTATTTGTTTCTCGTTAAAATACTGAGTAAGATATTGAAAAGGGGAGAAGTTCTGTTTTTATTGCATATATCGACGTTTCAGCCGGATTAGAACGGTTTTACGTGTACATCTTCCATCGGTAATATAAACCGAAAATCAGGAACATTTTAGTTAATTTTAATGAAAACACATTGATTTTTATCATTTGTATTGGAAGCAACATCTTTATACGTCTTTTCTAGGGTCTAAAAAATACTAAACGTCGCTTTATGATTCGAAGTTAAAATACTCAAATTTGGTATAATAATGACTTTTTTCACGTTTTTCATGTAGTTTGATATTACGTAAATATATTCATTTTTACCAATATTTCGATACTATTTCATGTAGTATCACGATATGTGATTAGGCCTTCAAATCTCAGATTTTCGCATAATATTGCATTTTAAGCAAGTTTTCTTGCATTTTGTTTCGTACTAAAAATCATCGAATTCAGCAATATTTTGACGTTTATCATCCCCTTTTCCTTTATGTGATATAAAGAAAATATCATCGAATTAGGCAATATTTTGCTGTTTTTCTACGTTTTTGTGAGTTTTCAGTTTATTGCTATTAATTCATTAAATATACGATAAAAATGATGCAAACACATAATTGATCAGAAAATATCCTTAAATACTTCATTTTCAATCATCTATTTGTTTCTCGTTAAAATACTGAGTAAGATATTGAAAAGGGGAGAAGTTCTGTTTTTATTGCATATATCGACGTTTCAGCCGGTTTAGAACTGTTTTACGTGTACATCTTCCATCGGTAATATAAACCGAAAATCAGGAACATTTTAGTTAATTTTAATGAAAACACATTGATTTTTATCATTTGTATTGGAAGCAACATCTTTATCCGTCTTTTCTAGGGTCTAAAAAATACGAAACGTCGCTCTATGATTTGAAGTTAAAATCCTCATATATGGTAATATAGTGACTTTTTTCACGTTATTCATGTAGTGTGATTTTACGTATATATATTCGTTTTTACCAATATTTCCATACTACTTCATGTAGTATCACGATATGTGATTTGGCCTTCAAATCTCAGAATTTCGCAAATTTTGCATTTCTAAGCAAGTTTTCTTGCATTTTGTTTTGTACTAAAAATCATCGAATTTAGCAATATTTTGACCTTTATCATTCCCTTTTCCTTTATGTGATTTAAACAAAATGTCATCGAATTAGGCCGTTTTTCCACGTTTTTGTGAATTTTCAGTTTATTGTTATTAATTCATTAAATATACGAGAAAAATTATGCAAACACATAATTGATCAGAAAATAACCTTAAATACTTCATTTTCAATCATCTATTTGTTTCTCGTTAAAATACTGAGTAAGATATTGAAAAGGGGAGAAGTTCTGTTTTTATTGCATATATCGACGTTTCAGCCGGATTAGAACGGTTTTACGTGTACATCTTCCATCGGTAATATAAACCGAAAATCAGGAACATTTTAGTTAATTTTAATGAAAAGACATTGATTTTTATCATTTGTATTGGAAGCAACATCTTGCTTCCTACAAATGCTTCCTACATCTTCCTTCTTCTACAACAACATGTATTGAAATACGTCTTTTCCTGGGTCTAAAAAATACTAAACGTCGCTCTATGATTCGAAGATAAAATACTCAAATTTGGTATAATAATGACTTTTTTCACGTTTTTCATGTAGTTTGATATTACGTAAATATATTCATTTTTACCAATATTTCGATACTATTTCATGTAGTATCACGATATGTGATTTGGCCTTCATATCTCAGATTTTCGCATAATATTGCATTTTAAGTAAGTTTTCTTGCATTTTGTTTCGTACTAAAAATCATCGAATTCAGCAATATTTTGACGTTTATCATCCCCTTTTCCTTTATGTGATATAAACAAAATATCATCGAATTAGGCAATATTTTGCTGTTTTTCTACGTTTTTGTGAATTTTCAGTTTATTGCTATTAATTCATTAAATATTCGATAAAAATGATGCAAACACATAATTGATCAGAAAATATCCTTAAATACTTCATTTTCAATCATCTATTTGTTTCTCGTTAAAATACTGAGTAAGATATTGAAAAGGGGAGAAGGTCTGTTTTTATTGCATATATCGACGTTTCAGCCGGATTAGAACGGTTTTACGTGTACATCTTCCATCGGTAATATAAACCGAAAATCAGGAACATTTTAGTTAATTTTAATGAAAACACATTGATTTTTATCATTTGTATTGAAAGCAACATCTTTATCTGTCTTTTCTTGGGTCTAAAATATATGAAACGTCGCTCTATGATTTGAAGTTAAAATCCTCATATATGGTAATATAGTGACTTTTTTCACGTTATTCATGTAGTGTGATTTTACGTATATATATTCGTTTTTACCAATATTTCCATACTACTTCATGTTGTCTCACGATATGTGATTTGGCCTTCATATCTCAGAATTTCGCAAATTTTGCATTTTAAGCAAGTTTTCTTGCATTTTGTTTTGTACTAAAAATCACCGAATTTAGCAATATTTTGACCTTTATCATTCCCTTTTCCTTTATGTGATTTAAACAAAATGTCATCGAATTGGGCCGTTTTTCCACGTTTTTGTGAATTTTCAGTTTATTGTTATTAATTCATTAAATATACGAGAAAAATTATGCAAACACATAATTGATCAGAAAATAACCTTAAATACTTCATTTTCAATCATCTATTTGTTTCTCGTTAAAATACTGAGTAAGATATTGAAAAGGGGAGAAGTTCTGTTTTTATTGCATATATCGACGTTTCAGCCGGATTAGAACGGTTTTACGTGTACATCTTCCATCGGTAATATAAACCGAAAATCACGAACATTTTAGTTAATTTTAATGAAAACACATTGATTTTTATCATTTGTATTGGAAGCAACATCTTTATACGTCTTTTCTAGGGTCTAAAAAATACTAAACGTCGCTCTATGATTCGAATTTAAAATACTCAAATTTGGTATAATAATGACTTTTTTCACGTTTTTCATGTTGTTTGATATTACGAAAATATATTCATTTTTACCAATATTTCGATACTATTTCATGTAGTATCACGATATATGAATTGGCCTTCAAATCTCAGATTTTCGCATAATATTGCATTTTAAGCAAGTTTTCTTGCATTTTGTTTAGTACTAAAAATCATCGAATTCGGCAATATTTTGACGTTTATCATCCCCTATTCCTTTATGTGATATAAACAAAATATCATCGAATTAGGCAACAATTTGCTGTTTTTCTACGTTTTTGTGAATTTTCAGTTTATTGCTATTAATTCATTAAATATACGATAAAAATGATGCAAACACATAATTGATCAGAAAATATCCTTAAATACTTCATTTTCAATCATCTATTTGTTTCTCGTTAAAATACTGAGTAAGATATTGAAATGGGGAGAAGTTCTGTTTTTATTGCATATATCGACGTTTCAGCCGGATTAGAACGGTTTTACGTGTACATCTTCCATCGGTAATATAAACCGAAAATCAGGAACATTTTAGTTAATTTTAATGAAAACACATTGATTTTTATCATTTGTATTGGAAGCAACATCTTTATACGTCTTTTCTAGGGTCTAAAAAATACTAAACGTCGCTCTATGATTCGAAGTTAAAATACTCAAATTTGGTATAATAATGACTTTTTTCACGTTTTTCATGTAGTTTGATATTACGTAAATATATTCATTTTTACCAATATTTCGATACTATTTCATGTAGTATCACGATATGTGATTTGGCCTTCTAATCTCAGATTTTCGCATAATATTGCATTTTAAGCAAGTTTTCTTGCATTTTGTTTCGTACTAAAAATAATTGAATTCAGCAATATTTTGACGTTTATCATCCCCTTTTCCTTTATGTGATATAAACAAAATATCATCGAATTAGGCAATATTTTGCTGTTTTTCTACGTTTTTGTGAATTTTCAGTTTATTGCTATTAATTCATTAAATATACGATAAAAATGATGCAAACACATAATTGATCAGAAAATATCCTTAAATACTTCATTTTCAATCATCTATTTGTTTCTCGTTAAAATACTGAGTAAGATATTGAAAAAGGGAGAAGTTCTGTTTTTATTGCATATATGGACGTTTCAGCCGGATTAGAACGGTTTTACGTGTACATCTTCCATCGGTAATATAAACCGAAAATCAGGAACATTTTAGTTAATTTTAATGAAAACACATTGATTTTTATCACTTGTATTGGAAGCAACATCTTTATCCGTCTTTTCTAGGGTCTAAAAAATACGAAACGTCGCTCTATGATTTGAAGTTAAAATCCTCATATATGGTAATATAGTGACTTTTTTCACGTTATTCATGTAGTGTGATTTTACGTATATATATTCGTTTTTACCAATATTTCCATACTACTTCATGTAGTATCACTATATGTGATTTGGCCTTCAAATCTCAGAATTTCGCAAATTTTGCATTTTTAAGCAAGTTTTCTTGCATTTTGTTTTGTACTAATAATCATCGAATTTAGCAATATTTTGACCTTTATCATTCCCTTTTCCTTTATGTGATTTAAACAAAATGTCATCGAATTAGGCCGTTTTTCCACGTTTTTGTGAATTTTCAGTTTATTGTTATTAATTCATTAAATATACGAGAAAAATTATGCAAACACATAATTGATCAGAAAATAACCTTGAATACTTCATTTTCAATTATCTATTTGTTTCTTGTTAAAATACTGAGTAAGATATTGAAAAAGGGAGAAGTTCTGTTTTAATTGCATATATCGACGTTTCAGCCGGATTAGAACGGTTTTAAGTGTACATCTTCCATCGGTAATATAAACCGAAAATCAGGAACATTTTAGTTAATCTTAATGAAAACACATTGATTTTTATCATTTGTATTGGAAGCAACATCTTTATACGTATTTTCTAGGGTCTAAAAAATACTAAACGTCGCTCTATGATTCGAAGTTAAAATACTCAAATTTGGTATAATAATGACTTTTTTCACGTTTTTCATGTAGTTTGATATTACGTAAATATATTCATTTTTACCAATATTTCGATACTATTTCATGTAGTATCACGATATGTGATTTGGCCTTCAAATCTCAGATTTTCGCATAATATTGCATTTTAAGCAAGTTTTCTTGCATTTTGTTTCGTACTAAAAATCATCGAATTCAGCAATATTTTGACGTTTATCATCCCCTTTTCCTTTATGTGATATAAACAAAATATCATCAAATTAGGCAATATTTTGCTGTTTTTCTACGTTTTTGTGAATTTTCAGTTTATTGCTATTAATTCATTAAATATACGATAAAAATGATGCAAACACATAATTGATCAGAAAATATCCTTAAATAATCCTTCATTTTCAATCATCTATTTGTTTCTCGTTAAAATACTGAGAAAGATATTGAAAAGGGGAGAAGTTCTGTTTTTATTGCATATATCGACGTTTCAGCCGGATTAGAACGGTTTTACGTGTACATCTTCCATCGGTAATATAAACCGAAAATCAGGAACATTTTAGTTAATTTTAATGAAAACACATTGATTTTTATCATTTGTATTGGAAGCAACATCTTTATACGTCTTTTCTAGGGTCTAAAAAATACTAAACGTCGCTCTATGATTCGAAGTTAAAATACTCAAATTTGGTATAATAATGACTTTTTTCACGTTTTTCATGTAGTTTGAAATTACGTAAATATATTCATTTTTACCAATATTTCGATACTATTTCATGTAGTATCACGATATGTGAATTGGCCTTCAAATCTCAGATTTTCGCATAATATTGCATTTTAAGCAAGTTTTCTTGCATTTTGTTTCGTACTAAAAATCATCGAATTCAGCAATATTTTGACGTTTATCATCCCCTTTTCCTTAATGTGATATAAACAAAATATCATCGAATTAGGCAATATTTTGTTGTTTTTCTACGTTTTTGTGAATTTTCAGTTTATTGCTATTATTTCATTAAATATACGATAAAAATGATGCAAACACATAATTGATCAGAAAATATCCTTAAATACTTCATTTTCAATCATCTATTTGATTCTCGTTAAAATACTGAGTAAGATATTGAAAAGGGGAGAAGTTCTGTTTTTATTGCATATATCGACGTTTCAGCCGGATTAGAACGGTTTTCCGTGTGCATCTTCCATCGGTAATATAAACCGAAAATCAGGAACATTTTAGTTAATTTTAATGAAAACACATTGATTTTTATCATTTGTATTGAAAGCAACATCTTTATCTGTCTTTTCTAGGGTCTAAAATTTATGAAACGTCGCTCTATGATTTGAAGTTAAAATCCTCATATATGGTAATATAGTGACTTTTTTCACGGTATTCATGTAGTGTGATTTTACGTATATATATTCGTTTTTACCAATATTTCCATACTACTTCATGTTGTCTCACGATATGTGATTTGGCCTTCAACTCTCAGAATTTCGCAAATTTTGCATTTTTAAGCAAGTTTTCTTGCATTTTGTTTTGTACTAAAAATCATCGAATTTAGCAATATTTTGACCTTTATCATTCCCTTTTCCTTTATGTGATTTTAACAAAATGTCATCGAATTAGGCCGTTTTTCCACGTTTTTGTGAATTTTCAGTTTATTGTTATTAATTCATTAAATATACGAGAAAAATTATGCAAACACATAATTGATCAGAAAATAACCTTACTTCATTTTCAATCATCTATTTGTTTCTTGTTAAAATACTGAGTAAGATATTGAAAAAGGGAGAAGTTCTGTTTTTATTGCATATATCGACGTTTCAGCCGGATTAGAACGGTTTTAAGTGTACATCTTCCATCGGTAATATAAACCGAAAATCAGGAACATTTTAGTTAATTTTAATGAAAACACATTGATTTTTATCATATGTATTGGAAGCAACATCTTTATACGTCTTTTCTAGGGTCTAAAAAATACTAAACGTCGCTCTATGATTCGAAGTTAAAATACTCAAATTTGGTATAATAATGACTTTTTTCACGTTTTTCATGTAGTTTGATATTACGTAAATATATTCATTTTTACCAATATTTCGATACTATTTCATGTAGTATCACGATATGTGATTTGGCCTTCAAATCTCAGATTTTCGCATAATATTGCATTTTAAGCAAGTTTTCTTGCATTTTGTTTCGTACTAAAAATCATCAAATTCAGCAATATTTTGACGTTTATCATCCCCTTTTCCTTTATGTGATATAAACAAAATATCATCGAATTAGGCAATATTTTGCTGTTTTTCTACGTTTTTGTGAATTTTCAGTTTATTGCTATTAATTCATTAAATATACGATAAAAATGATGCAAACACATAATTGATCAGAAAATATCCTTAAATACTTCATTTTCATTCATCTATTTGTTTCTCGTTAAAATACTGAGTAAGATATTGAAAAGGGGAGAAGTTCTGTTTTTATTGCATATATCGACGTTTCAGCCGGATTAGAACGGTTTTACGTGTACATCTTCCATCGGTAATATAAACTGAAAATCAGGAACATTTTAGTTAATTTTAATGAAAACACATTGATTTTTATCATTTGTATTGGAAGCAACATCTTTATCCGTCTTTTCTAGGGTCTAAAAAATACGAAACGTCGCTCTATGATTTGAAGTTAAAATCCTCATATATGGTAATATAGCGACTTTTTTCACGTTATTCATGTAGTGTGATTTTACGTATATATATTCGTTTTTACCAATATTTCCATACTACTTCATGTTGTCTCACGATATATGATTTGGCCTTCAAATCTCAGAATTTCGCAAATTTTGCATTTTTAAGCAAGTTTTCTTGCATTTTGTTTTGTACTAAAAATCATCGAATTTAGCAATATTTGACCTTTATCATTCCCTTTTCCTTTATGTGATTTAAACAAAATGTCATCGAATTAGGCCGTTTTTCCACGTTTTTGTGAATTTTCAGTTTATTGTTATTAATTCATTAAATATACGAGAAAAATTATGCAAACACATAATTGATCAGAAAATAACCTTAAATACTTCATTTTCAATCATCTATTTGTTTCTCGTTAAAATACTGAGTAAGATATTGAAAAGGGGAGAAGTTCTGTTTTTATTGCATATATCGACGTTTCAGCCGGATTAGAACGTTTTCACATGTACATCTTCCATCGGTAATATAAACCGAAAATCAGGAACATTTTAGTTAATTTTAATGAAAACACATTGATTTTTATCATTTGTATTGGAAGCAACATCTTTATACGTCTTTTCTAGGGTCTAAAAAATACTAAACGTCGCTCTATGATTCGAAGTTAAAATACTCAAATTTGGTATAATAATGACTTTCTTCACGTTTTTCATGTAGTTTGATATTACGTAAATATATTCATTTTTACCAATATTTCGATACTATTTCATGTAGTATCACGATATGTGATTTGGCCTTCATATCTCAGATTTTCGCATAATATTGCATTTTAAGTAAGTTTTCTTGCATTTTGTTTCGTACTAAAAATCATCGAATTCATCAATATTTTGACGTTTATCATCCCCTTTTCCTTTATGTGATATAAACAAAATATCATCGAATTAGGCCATATTTTGCTGTTTTTCTACGTTTTTGTGAATTTTCAGTTTATTGCTATTAATTCATTAAATATACGATAAAAATGATGCAAACACATAATTGATCAGAAAATATCCTTAAATACTTCATTTTCAATCATCTATTTGTTTCTCGTTAAAATACTGAGTAAGATATTGAAAAGGGGAGAAGGTCTGTTTTTATTGCATATATCGACGTTTCAGCCGGATTAGAACGGTTTTACGTGTACATCTTCCATCGGTAATATAAACCGAAAATCAGGAACATTATAGTTAATTTTAATGAAAACACATTGATTTTTATCATTTGTATTGAAAGCAACATCTTTATCTGTCTTTTCTTGGGTCTAAAATATATGAAACGTCGCTCTATGATTTGAAGTTAAAATCCTCATATATGGTAATATAGTGACTTTTTTCACGTTATTCATGTAGTGTGATTTTACGTATATATATTCGTTTTTACCAATATTTCCATACTACTTCATGTTGTCTCACAATATGTGATTTGGCCTTCAAATCTCAGAATTTCGCAAATTTTGCATTTTTAAGCAAGTTTTCTAGCATTTTGTTTTGTACTAAAAATCATCGAATTTAGCAATATTTGACCTTTATCATTCCCTTTTCCTTTATGTGATTTAAACAAAATGTCATCGAATTAGGCCGTTTTTCCACGTTTTTTTTGAATTTTCAGTTTATTGTTATTAATTCATTAAATATACGAGAAAAATTATGCAAACACATAATTGATCAGAAAATAACCTTAAATACTTCATTTTCAATCATCTATTTGTTTCTCGTTAAAATACTGAGTAAGATATTGAAAAGGGGAGAAGTTCTGTTTTTATTGCATATATCGACGTTTCAGCCGGATTAGAACGTTTTCACGTGTACATCTTCCATCGGTAATATAAACCGAAAATCAGGAACATTTTAGTTAATTTTAATGAAAACACATTGATTTTTATCATTTGTATTGGAAGCAACATCTTTATACGTCTTTTCTAGGGTCTAAAAAATACTAAACGTCGCTCTATGATTCGAAGTTAAAATACTCAAATTTGGTATAATAATGACTTTCTTCACGTTTTTCATGTAGTTTGATATTACGTAAATATATTCATTTTTACCAATATTTCGATACTATTTCATGTAGTATCACGATATGTGATTTGGCCTTCATATCTCAGATTTTCGCATAATATTGCATTTTAAGTAAGTTTTCTTGCATTTTGTTTCGTACTAAAAATCATCGAATTCAGCAATATTTTGACGTTTATCATCCGATTTTCCTTTATGTGATATAAACAAAATATCATCGAATTAGGCAATATTTTGCTGTTTTTCTACGTTTTTGTGAATTTTCAGTTTATTGCTATTAATTCATTAAATATACGATAAAAATGATGCAAACACATAATTGATCAGAAAATATCCTTAAATACTTCATTTTCAATCATCTATTTGTTTCTCGTTAAAATACTGAGTAAGATATTGAAAAGGGGAGAAGGTCTGTTTTTATTGCATATATCGACGTTTCAGCCGGATTAGAACGGTTTTACGTGTACATCTTCCATCGGTAATATAAACCGAAAATCAGGAACATTTTAGTTAATTTTAATGAAAACACATTGATTTTTATCATTTGTATTGAAAGCAACATCTTTATCTGTCTTTTCTTGGGTCTAAAATATATGAAACGTCGCTCTATGATTTGAAGTTAAAATCCTCATATATGGTAATATAGTGACTTTTTTCACGTTATTCATGTAGTGTGATTTTACGTATATATATTCGTTTTTACCAATATTTCCATACTACTTCATGTTGTCTCACAATATGTGATTTGGCCTTCAAATCTCAGAATTTCGCAAATTTTGCATTTTTAAGCAAGTTTTCTTGCATTTTGTTTTGTACTAAAAATCATCGAATTTAGCAATATTTTGACCTTTATCATTCCCTTTTCCTTTATGTGATTTAAACAAAATGTCATCGAATTAGGCCGTTTTTCCACGTTTTTGTGAATTTTCAGTTTATTGTTATTAATTCATTAAATATACGAGAAAAATTATGCAAACACATAATTGATCAGAAAATAACCTTAAATACTTCATTTTCAATCATCTATTTGTTTCTTGTTAAAATACTGAGTAAGATATTGAAAAAGGGAGAAGTTCTGTTTTTATTGCATATATCGACGTTTCAGCCGGATTAGAATGGTTTTAAGTGTACATCTTCCATCGGTAATATAAACCGAAAATCAGGAACATTTTAGTTAATTTTAATGAAAACACATTGATTTTTATCATATGTATTGGAAGCAACATCTTTATACGTCTTTTCTAGGGTCTAAAAAATACTAAACGTCGCTCTATGATTCGAAGTTAAAATACTCAAATTTGGTATAATAATGACTTTTTCACGTTTTTCATGTAGTTTGATATTACGTAAATATATTCATTTTTACCAATATTTCGATACTATTGCATGTAGTATCACGATATGTGATTTGGCCTTCAAATCTCAGATTTTCGCATAATATTGCATTTTAAGCAAGTTTTCTTGCATTTTGTTTCGTACTAAAAATCATCAAATTCAGCAATATTTTGACGTTTATCATCCCCTTTTCCTTTATGTGATATAAACAAAATATCATCGAATTAGGCAATATTTTGCTGTTTTTCTACGTTTTTGTGAATTTTCAGTTTATTGCTATTAATTCATTAAATATACGATAAAAATGATGCAAACACATAATTGATCAGAAAATATCCTTAAATACTTCATTTTCATTCATCTATTTGTTTCTCGTTAAAATACTGAGTAAGATATTGAAAAGGGGAGAAGTTCTGTTTTTATTGCATATATCGACGTTTCAGCCGGATTTGAACGGTTTTACGTGTACATCTTCCATCGGTAATATAAACCGAAAATCAGGAACATTTTAGTTAATTTTAATGAAAACACATTGATTTTTATCATTTGTATTGGAAGCAACATCTTTATCCGTCTTTTCTAGGGTCTAAAAAATACGAAACGTCGCTCTATGATTTGAAGTTAAAATCCTCATATATGGTAATATAGTGACTTTTTTCACGTTATTCATGTAGTGTGATTTTACGTATATATATTCGTTTTTTACCAATATTTCCATACTACTTCATGTTGTCTCACGATATATGATTTGGCCTTCAAATCTCAGAATTTCGCAAATTTTGCATTTTTAAGCAAGTTTTCTTGCATTTTGTTTTGTACTAAAAATCATCGAATTTAGCAATATTTGACCTTTATCATTCCCTTTTCCTTTATGTGATTTAAACAAAATGTCATCGAATTAGGCCGTTTTTCCACGTTTTTGTGAATTTTCAGTTTATTGTTATTAATTCATTAAATATACGAGAAAAATTATGCAAACACATAATTGATCAGAAAATAACCTTAAATACTTCATTTTCAATCATCTATTTGTTTCTCGTTAAAATACTGAGTAAGATATTGAAAAGGGGAGAAGTTCTGTTTTTATTGCATATATCGACGTTTCAGCCGGATTAGAACGTTTTCACGTGTACATCTTCCATCGGTAATATAAACCGAAAATCAGGAACATTTTAGTTAATTTTAATGAAAACACATTGATTTTTATCATTTGTATTGGAAGCAACATCTTTATACGTCTTTTCTAGGGTCTAAAAAATACTAAACGTCGCTCTATGATTCGAAGTTAAAATACTCAAATTTGGTATAATAATGACTTTCTTCACGTTTTTCATGTAGTTTGATATTACGTAAATATATTCATTTTTACCAATATTTCGATACTATTTCATGTAGTATCACGATATGTGATTTGGCCTTCATATCTCAGATTTTCGCATAATATTGCATTTTAAGTAAGTTTTCTTGCATTTTGTTTCGTACTAAAAATCATCGAATTCAGCAATATTTTGACGTTTATCATCCGATTTTCCTTTATGTGATATAAACAAAATATCATCGAATTAGGCAATATTTTGCTGTTTTTCTACGTTTTTGTGAATTTTCAGTTTATTGCTATTAATTCATTAAATATACGATAAAAATGATGCAAACACATAATTGATCAGAAAATATCCTTAAATACTTCATTTTCAATCATCTATTTGTTTCTCGTTAAAATACTGAGTAAGATATTGAAAAGGGGAGAAGGTCTGTTTTTATTGCATATATCGACGTTTCAGCCGGATTAGAACGGTTTTACGTGTACATCTTCCATCGGTAATATAAACCGAAAATCAGGAACATTTTAGTTAATTTTAATGAAAACACATTGATTTTTATCATTTGTATTGAAAGCAACATCTTTATCTGTCTTTTCTTGGGTCTAAAATATATGAAACGTCGCTCTATGATTTGAAGTTAAAATCCTCATATATGGTAATATAGTGACTTTTTTCACGTTATTCATGTAGTGTGATTTTACGTATATATATTCGTTTTTACCAATATTTCCATACTACTTCATGTTGTCTCACAATATGTGATTTGGCCTTCAAATCTCAGAATTTCGCAAATTTTGCATTTTTAAGCAAGTTTTCTTGCATTTTGTTTTGTACTAAAAATCATCGAATTTAGCAATATTTTGACCTTTATCATTCCCTTTTCCTTTATGTGATTTAAACAAAATGTCATCGAATTAGGCCGTTTTTCCACGTTTTTGTGAATTTTCAGTTTATTGTTATTAATTCATTAAATATACGAGAAAAATTATGCAAACACATAATTGATCAGAAAATAACCTTAAATACTTCATTTTCAATCATCTATTTGTTTCTTGTTAAAATACTGAGTAAGATATTGAAAAAGGGAGAAGTTCTGTTTTTATTGCATATATCGACGTTTCAGCCGGATTAGAATGGTTTTAAGTGTACATCTTCCATCGGTAATATAAACCGAAAATCAGGAACATTTTAGTTAATTTTAATGAAAACACATTGATTTTTATCATATGTATTGGAAGCAACATCTTTATACGTCTTTTCTAGGGTCTAAAAAATACTAAACGTCGCTCTATGATTCGAAGTTAAAATACTCAAATTTGGTATAATAATGACTTTTTCACGTTTTTCATGTAGTTTGATATTACGTAAATATATTCATTTTTACCAATATTTCGATACTATTGCATGTAGTATCACGATATGTGATTTGGCCTTCAAATCTCAGATTTTCGCATAATATTGCATTTTAAGCAAGTTTTCTTGCATTTTGTTTCGTACTAAAAATCATCAAATTCAGCAATATTTTGACGTTTATCATCCCCTTTTCCTTTATGTGATATAAACAAAATATCATCGAATTAGGCAATATTTTGCTGTTTTTCTACGTTTTTGTGAATTTTCAGTTTATTGCTATTAATTCATTAAATATACGATAAAAATGATGCAAACACATAATTGATCAGAAAATATCCTTAAATACTTCATTTTCATTCATCTATTTGTTTCTCGTTAAAATACTGAGTAAGATATTGAAAAGGGGAGAAGTTCTGTTTTTATTGCATATATCGACGTTTCAGCCGGATTTGAACGGTTTTACGTGTACATCTTCCATCGGTAATATAAACCGAAAATCAGGAACATTTTAGTTAATTTTAATGAAAACACATTGATTTTTATCATTTGTATTGGAAGCAACATCTTTATCCGTCTTTTCTAGGGTCTAAAAAATACGAAACGTCGCTCTATGATTTGAAGTTAAAATCCTCATATATGGTAATATAGTGACTTTTTTCACGTTATTCATGTAGTGTGATTTTACGTATTCGTTTTTTACCAATATTTCCATACTACTTCATGTTGTCTCACGATATATGATTTGGCCTTCAAATCTCAGAATTTCGCAAATTTTGCATTTTTAAGCAAGTTTTCTTGCATTTTGTTTTGTACTAAAAATCATCGAATTTAGCAATATTTGACCTTTATCATTCCCTTTTCCTTTATGTGATTTAAACAAAATGTCATCGAATTAGGCCGTTTTTCCACGTTTTTGTGAATTTTCAGTTTATTGTTATTAATTCATTAAATATACGAGAAAAATTATGCAAACACATAATTGATCAGAAAATAACCTTAAATACTTCATTTTCAATCATCTATTTGTTTCTCGTTAAAATACTGAGTAAGATATTGAAAAGGGGAGAAGTTCTGTTTTTATTGCATATATCGACGTTTCAGCCGGATTAGAACGTTTTTACGTGTACATCTTCCATCGGTAATATAAACCGAAAATCAGGAACATTTTAGTTAATTTTAATGAAAACACATTGATTTTTATCATTTGTATTGGAAGCAACATCTTTATACGTCTTTTCTAGGGTCTAAAAAATACTAAACGTCGCTCTATGATTCGAAGTTAAAATACTCAAATTTGGTATAATAATGACTTTCTTCACGTTTTTCATGTAGTTTGATATTACGTAAATATATTCATTTTTACCAATATTTCGATACTATTTCATGTAGTATCACGATATGTGATTTGGCCTTCATATCTCAGATTTTCGCATAATATTGCATTTTAAGTAAGTTTTCTTGCATTATGTTTCGTACTAAAAATCATCGAATTCAGCAATATTTTGACGTTTATCATCCCCTTTTCCTTTATGTGATATAAACAAAATATCATCGAATTAGGCAATATTTTGCTGTTTTTCTACGTTTTTGTGAATTTTCAGTTTATTGCTATTAATTCATTAAATATACGATAAAAATGATGCAAACACATAATTGATCAGAAAATATCCTTAAATACTTCATTTTCAATCATCTATTTGTTTCTCGTTAAAATACTGAGTAAGATATTGAAAAGGGGAGAAGGTCTGTTTTTATTGCATATATCGACGTTTCAGCCGGATTAGAACGGTTTTACGTGTACATCTTCCATCGGTAATATAAACCGAAAATCAGGAACATTTTAGCTAATTTTAATGAAAACACATTGATTTTTATCATTTGTATTGGAAGCAACATCTTTATCCGTCTTTTCTAGGGTCTAAAAAATACGAAACGTCGCTCTATGATTTGAAGTTAAATCCTCATATATGGTAATATAGTGACTTTTTTCACGTTATTCATGTAGTGTGATTTTACGTAAATATATTCATTTTTACCAATATTTCGATACTATTTCATGTAGTATCACGATATGTGATTTAGCCTTCAAATCTCAGATTTTCGCATAACATTGCATTTTAAGCAAGTTTTCTTGCATTTTGTTTCGTACTAAAAACCATCGAATTCAGCAATATTTTGACGTTTATCATCCCCTTTTCCTTTATGTGATATAAACAAAATATCATCAAATTAGGCAATATTTTGCTGTTTTTCTACGTTTTTGTGAATTTTCAGTTTATTGCTATTAATTCATTAAATATACGATAAAAATGATGCAAACACATAATTGATCAGAAAATATCCTTAAATACTTCATTTTCAATCATCTATTTGTTTCTCGTTAAAATACTGAGTAAGATATTGAAAAGGGGAGAAGTTCTGTTTTTATTGCATATATCGACGTTTCAGCCGGATTAGAACGGTTTTACGTGTACATCTTCCATCGGTAATATAAACCGAAAATCAGGAACATTTTAGTTAATTTTAATGAAAACACATTGATTTTTATCATTTGTATTGGAAGCAACATCTTTATCCGTCTTTTCTAGGGTCTAAAAAATACGAAACGTCGCTCTATGATTTGAAGGTAAAATCCTCATATATGGTAATATAGTGACTTTTTTCACGTTATTCATGTAGTGTGATTTTACGTATATATATTCGTTTTTACCAATATTTCCATACTACTTCATGTTGTCTCACGATATGTGATTTGGCCTTCAAATCTCAGAATTTCGCAAATTTTGCATTTTTAAGCAAGTTTTCTTGCATTTTGTTTTGTACTAAAAATCATCGAATTTAGCAATATTTTGATCTTTATCATTCCCTTTTCCTTTATGTGATTTAAACAAAATGTCATCGAATTAGGCCGTTTTTCCACGTTTTTGTGAATTTTCAGTTTATTGTTATTAATTCATTAAATATACGAGAAAAATTATGCAAACACATAATTTATCAGAAAATAACCTTAAATACTTCATTTTCAATCATCTATTTGTTTCTCGTTAAAATACTGAGTAAGATATTGAAAAGGGGAGAAGTTCTGTTTTTATTGCATATATCGACGTTTCAGCCGGATTAGAACGTTTTTACGTGTACATCTTCCATCGGTAATATAAACCGAAAATCAGGAACATTTTAGTTAATTTTAATGAAAACACATTGATTTTTATCATTTGTATTGGAAGCAACATCTTTATACGTCTTTTCTAGGGTCTAAAAAATACTAAACGTCGCTCTATGATTCGAAGTTAAAATACTCAAATTTGGTATAATAATGATTTTTTCACGTTTTTCATGTAGTTTGATATTACGTAAATATATTCATTTATACCAATATTTCGATACTATTTCATGTAATATCACGATATGTGATTTGGCCTTCAAATCTCAGATTTTCGCATAATATTGCATTTTAAACAAGTTTTCTTGCATTTTGTTTCGTACTAAAAATCATCGAATTCAGCAATATTTTGACGTTTATCATCCCCTTTTCCTTTATGTGATATAAACAAAATATCATCGAATTAGGCAATATTTTGCTGTTTTTCTACGTTTTTGTGAATTTTCAGTTTAATGCTATTAATTCATTAAATATACGATAAAAATGATGCAAACACATAATTGATCAGAAAATATCCTTAAATACTTCATTTTCAATCATCTATTTGTTTCTCGTTAAAATACTGAGTAAGATATTGAAAAGGGCAAAAGTTCTGTTTTTATTGCATATATCGACGTTTCAGCCGGATTAGAACGGTTTTACGTGTACATCTTCCATCGGTAATATAAACCGAAAATCAGGAACATTTTAGTTAATTTTAATGGAAACACATTGATTTATATCATTTGTATTGGAAGCAACATCTTTATACGTCTTTTCTAGGGTCTAAAAAATACGAAACGTCGCTCTATGATTTGAAGTTAAAATCCTCATATATGGTAATATAGTGACTTTTTTCACGTTATTCATGTAGTGTGATTTTACGTATATATATTCGTTTTTACCAATATTTCGATACTACTTCATGTTGTCTCACGATATGTGATTTGGCCTTCAAATCTCAGAATTTCGCAAATTTTGCATTTTTCAAGCAAGTTTTCTTGCATTTTGTTTTGTACTAAAAATCATCGAATTTAGCAATATTTTGACCTATATCATCCCCTTTTCCTTTATGTGATATAAACAAAATATCATCGAATTAGGCCGTTTTTCCACGTTTTTGTGAATTTTCAGTTTATTGTTATTAATTCATTATATATACGAGAAAAATTATGCAAACACATAATTGATCAGAAAATAACCTTAAATACTTCATTTTCAATCATCTATTTGTTTCTCGTTAAAATACTGAGTAAGATATTGAAAAGGGGAGAAGTTCTGTTTTTATTGCATATATCGACGTTTCAGCCGGATTAGAACGGTTTTACGTGTACGTCTTCCATCGGTAATATAAACCGAAAATCAGGAACATTTTAGTTAATTTTAATGAAAACACATTGAATTTTATCATTTGTATTGGAAGCAACATCTTTATACGTCTTTTCTAGGGTCTAAAAAATACTAAACGTCGCTCTATGATTCGAAGTTAAAATACTCAAATTTGGTATAATAATGACTTTTTTCACGTTTTTCATGTAGTTTGATATTACGTAAATATATTCATTTTTACCAATATTTCGATACTATTTCATGTTGTATCACGATATGTGATTTGGCCTTCAAATCTCAGATTTTCGCATAATGTTGCATTTTAAGCAAGTTTTCTTGCATTTTGTTTCGTACTAAAAATCATCGAATTCAGCAATATTATGACGTTTATCATCCCCTTTTCCTTTATGTGATATAAACAAAATATCATCGAATTAGGCAATATTTTGCTGTTTTTCTACGTTTTTGTGAATTTTCAGTTTATTGCTATTATTTCATTAAATATACGATAAAAATGATGCAAACACATAATTGATCAGAAAATATCCTTAAATACTTCATTTTCAATCAACTATTTGTTTCTCGTTAAAATACTGAGTAAGATATTGAAAAGGGGAGAAGTTCTCTTTTTATTGCATATATCGACGTTTCAGCCGGATTAGAACGGTTTTACGTGTACATCTTCCATCGGTAATATAAACCGAAAATCAGGAACATTTTAGTTAATTTTAATGAAAACACATTGATTTATATCATTTGTATTGGAAGCAACATCTTTATACGTCTTTTCTAGGGTCTAAAAAATACGGAACGTCGCTCTATGATTTGAAGTTAAAATCCTCATATATGGTAATATAGTGACTTTTTTCACGTTATTCATGGAGTGTGATTTTACGTATATATATTCGTTTTTACCAATATTTCGATACTACTTCATGTTGTCTCACGATATGTGATTTGGCCTTCAAATCTCAGAATTTCGCAAATTTTGCATTTTTCAAGCAAGTTTTCTTGCATTTTGTTTTGTACTAAAAATCATCGAATTTAGCAATATTTTGACCTTTATCATCCCCTTTTCCTTTATGTGATATAAACAAAATATCATCGAATTAGGCCGTTTTTCCACGTTTTTGTGAATTTTCAGTTTATTGTTATTAATTCATTAAATATACGAGAAAAATTATGCAAACACATAATTGATCAGAAAATAACCTTAAATACTTCATTTTCAATCATCTATTTGTTTCTCGTTAAAATACTGAGTAAGATATTGAAAAGGGGAGAAGTTCTGTTTTTATTGCACATATCGACGTTTCAGCCGGATTAGAACGGTTTTACGTGTACATCTTCCATCGGTAATATAAACCGAAAATCAGGAACATTTTAGTTAATTTTAATGAAAACACATTGAATTTTATCATTTGTATTGGAAGCAACATCTTTATACGTCTTTTCTAGGGTCTAAAAAATACTAAACGTCGCTCTATGATTCGAAGTTAAAATACTCAAATTTGGTATAATAATGACTTTTTTCACGTTTTCATGTAGTTTGATATTACGTAAATATATTCATTTTTACCAATATTTCGATACTATTTCATGTTGTATCACGATATGTGATTTGGCCTTCAAATCTCAGATTTTCGCATAATGTTGCATTTTAAGCAAGTTTTCTTGCATTTTGTTTCGTACTAAAAATCATCGAATTCAGCAATATTTTGACGTTTATCATCCCCTTTTCCTTTATGTGATATAAACAAAATATCATCGAATTAGGCAATATTTTGCTGTTTTTCTACGTTTTTGTGAATTTTCAGTTTATTGCTATTAATTCATTAAATATACGATAAAAATGATGCAAACACATAATTGATCAGAAAATATCCTTAAATACTTCATTTTCAATCATCTATTTGTTTCTCGTTAAAATACTGAGTAAGATATTGAAAAGGGGAGAAGGTCTGTTTTTATTGCATATATCGACGTTTCAGCCGGATTAGAACGGTTTTACGTGTACATCTTCCATCGGTAATATAAACCGAAAATCAGGAACATTTTAGTTAATTTTAATGAAAACACATTGATTTTTATCATTTGTATTGGAAGCAACATCTTTATCCGTCTTTTCTAGGGTCTAAAAAATACGAAACGTCGCTCTATGATTTGAAGTTAAATCCTCATATATGGTAATATAGAGACTTTTTTCACGTTATTCATGTAGTGTGATTTTACGTAAATATATTCATTTTTACCAATATTTCGATACTATTTCATGTAGTATCACGATATGTGATTTAGCCTTCAAATCTCAGATTTTCGCATAACATTGCATTTTAAGCAAGTTTTCTTGCATTTTGTTTCGTACTAAAAACCATCGAATTCAGCAATATTTTGACGTTTATCATCTCCTTTTCCTTTATGTGATATAAACAAAATATCATCAAATTAGGCAATATTTTGCTGTTTTTCTACGTTTTTGTGAATTTTCAGTTTATTGCTATTAATTCATTAAATATACGATAAAAATGATGCAAACACATAATTGATCAGAAAATATCCTTAAATACTTCATTTTCAATCATCTATTTGTTTCTCGTTAAAATACTGAGTAAGATATTGAAAAGGGGAGAAGTTCTGTTTTTATTGCATATATCGACGTTTCAGCCGGATTAGAACGGTTTTACGTGTACATCTTCCATCGGTAATATAAACCGAAAATCAGGAACATTTTAGTTAATTTTAATGAAAACACATTGATTTTTATCATTTGTATTGGAAGCAACATCTTTATCCGTCTTTTCTAGGGTCTAAAAAATACGAAACGTCGCTCTATGATTTGAAGGTAAAATCCTCATATATGGTAATATAGTGACTTTTTTCACGTTATTCATGTAGTGTGATTTTACGTATATATATTCGTTTTTACCAATATTTCCATACTACTTCATGTTGTCTCACGATATGTGATTTGGCCTTCAAATCTCAGAATTTCGCAAATTTTGCATTTTTAAGCAAGTTTTCTTGCATTTTGTTTTGTACTAAAAATCATCGAATTTAGCAATATTTTGATCTTTATCATTCCCTTTTCCTTTATGTGATTTAAACAAAATGTCATCGAATTAGGCCGTTTTTCCACGTTTTTGTGAATTTTCAGTTTATTGTTATTAATTCATTAAATATACGAGAAAAATTATGCAAACACATAATTGATCAGAAAATAACCTTAAATACTTCATTTTCAATCATCTATTTGTTTCTCGTTAAAATACTGAGTAAGATATTGAAAAGGGGAGAAGTTCTGTTTTTATTGCATATATCGACGTTTCAGCCGGATTAGAACGTTTTTACGTGTACATCTTCCATCGGTAATATAAACCGAAAATCAGGAACATTTTAGTTAATTTTAATGAAAACACATTGATTTTTATCATTTGTATTGGAAGCAATATCTTTATACGTCTTTTCTAGGGTCTAAAAAATACTAAACGTCGCTCTATGATTCGAAGTTAAAATACTCAAATTTGGTATAATAATGATTTTTTCACGTTTTTCATGTAGTTTGATATTACGTAAATATATTCATTTTTACCAATATTTCGATACTATTTCATGTAATATCACGATATGTGATTTGGCCTTCAAATCTCAGATTTTCGCATAATATTGCATTTTAAACAAGTTTTCTTGCATTTTGTTTCGTACTAAAAATCATCGAATTCAGCAATATTTTGACGTTTATCATCCCCTTTTCCTTTATGTGATATAAACAAAATATCATCGAATTAGGCAATATTTTGCTGTTTTTCTACGTTTTTGTGAATTTTCAGTTTAATGCTATTAATTCATTAAATATACGATAAAAATGATGCAAACACATAATTGATCAGAAAATATCCTTAAATACTTCATTTTCAATCATCTATTTGTTTCTCGTTAAAATACTGAGTAAGATATTGAAAAGGGGAGAAGTTCTGTTTTTATTGCATATATCGACGTTTCAGCCGGATTAGAACGGTTTTACGTGTACATCTTCCATCGGTAATATAAACCGAAAATCAGGAACATTTTAGTTAATTTTAATGGAAACACATTGATTTATATCATTTGTATTGGAAGCAACATCTTTATACGTCTTTTCTAGGGTCTAAAAAATACGAAACGTCGCTCTATGATTTGAAGTTAAAATCCTCATATATGGTAATATAGTGACTTTTTTCACGTTATTCATGTAGTGTGATTTTACGTATATATATTCGTTTTTACCAATATTTCGATACTACTTCATGTTGTCTCACGATATGTGATTTGGCCTTCAAATCTCAGAATTTCGCAAATTTTGCATTTTTCAAGCAAGTTTTCTTGCATTTTGTTTTGTACTAAAAATCATCGAATTTAGCAATATTTTGACCTATATCATCCCCTTTTCCTTTATGTGATATAAACAAAATATCATCGAATTAGGCCGTTTTTCCACGTTTTTGTGAATTTTCAGTTTATTGTTATTAATTCATTATATATACGAGAAAAATTATGCAAACACATAATTGATCAGAAAATAACCTTAAATACTTCATTTTCAATCATCTATTTGTTTCTCGTTAAAATACTGAGTAAGATATTGAAAAGGGGAGAAGTTCTGTTTTTATTGCATATATCGACGTTTCAGCCGGATTAGAACGGTTTTACGTGTACATCTTCCATCGGTAATATAAACCGAAAATCAGGAACATTTTAGTTAATTTTAATGAAAACACATTGAATTTTATCATTTGTATTGGAAGCAACATCTTTATACGTCTTTTCTAGGGTCTAAAAAATACTAAACGTCGCTCTATGATTCGAAGTTAAAATACTCAAATTTGGTATAATAATGACTTTTTTCACGTTTTTCATGTAGTTTGATATTACGTAAATATATTCATTTTTACCAATATTTCGATACTATTTCATGTTGTATCACGATATGTGATTTGGCCTTCAAATCTCAGATTTTCGCATAATGTTGCATTTTAAGCAAGTTTTCTTGCATTTTGTTTCGTACTAAAAATCATCGAATTCAGCAATATTATGACGTTTATCATCCCCTTTTCCTTTATGTGATATAAACAAAATATCATCGAATTAGGCAATATTTTGCTGTTTTTCTACGTTTTTGTGAATTTTCAGTTTATTGCTATTATTTCATTAAATATACGATAAAAATGATGCAAACACATAATTGATCAGAAAATATCCTTAAATACTTCATTTTCAATCAACTATTTGTTTCTCGTTAAAATACTGAGTAAGATATTGAAAAGGGGAGAAGTTCTCTTTTTATTGCATATATCGACGTTTCAGCCGGATTAGAACGGTTTTACGTGTACATCTTCCATCGGTAATATAAACCGAAAATCAGGAACATTTTAGTTAATTTTAATGAAAACACATTGATTTATATCATTTGTATTGGAAGCAACATCTTTATACGTCTTTTCTAGGGTCTAAAAAATACGGAACGTCGCTCTATGATTTGAAGTTAAAATCCTCATATATGGTAATATAGTGACTTTTTTCACGTTATTCATGGAGTGTGATTTTACGTATATATATTCGTTTTTACCAATATTTCGATACTACTTCATGTTGTCTCACGATATGTGATTTGGCCTTCAAATCTCAGAATTTCGCAAATTTTGCATTTTTCAAGCAAGTTTTCTTGCATTTTGTTTTGTACTAAAAATCATCGAATTTAGCAATATTTTGACCTTTATCATCCCCTTTTCCTTTATGTGATATAAACAAAATATCATCGAATTAGGCCGTTTTTCCACGTTTTTGTGAATTTTCAGTTTATTGTTATTAATTCATTAAATATACGAGAAAAATTATGCAAACACATAATTGATCAGAAAATAACCTTAAATACTTCATTTTCAATCATCTATTTGTTTCTCGTTAAAATACTGAGTAAGATATTGAAAAGGGGAGAAGTTCTGTTTTTATTGCACATATCGACGTTTCAGCCGGATTAGAACGGTTTTACGTGTACATCTTCCATCGGTAATATAAACCGAAAATCAGGAACATTTTAGTTAATTTTAATGAAAACACATTGAATTTTATCATTTGTATTGGAAGCAACATCTTTATACGTCTTTTCTAGGGTCTAAAAAATACTAAACGTCGCTCTATGATTCGAAGTTAAAATACTCAAATTTGGTATAATAATGACTTTTTCACGTTTTCATGTAGTTTGATATTACGTAAATATATTCATTTTTACCAATATTTCGATACTATTTCATGTTGTATCACGATATGTGATTTGGCCTTCAAATCTCAGATTTTCGCATAATGTTGCATTTTAAGCAAGTTTTCTTGCATTTTGTTTCGTACTAAAAATCATCGAATTCAGCAATATTTTGACGTTTATCATCCCCTTTTCCTTTATGTGATATAAACAAAATATCATCGAATTAGGCAATATTTTGCTGTTTTTCTACGTTTTTGTGAATTTTCAGTTTATTGCTATTAATTCATTAAATATACGATAAAAATGATGCAAACACATAATTGATCAGAAAATATCCTTAAATACTTCATTTTCAATCATCTATTTGTTTCTCGTTAAGATACTAAGATATTGAAAAAGGGAGAAGTTCTGTTTTTATTGCATATATCGACGTTTCAGCCGGATTAGAACGGTTTTACGTGTACATCTTCCATCGGTAATATAAACCGAAAATCAGGAACATTTTAGTTAATTTTTATGGAAACACATTGATTTATATCATTTGTATTGGAAGCAACATCTTTATACGTCTTTTCTAGGGTCTAAAAAATACGAAACGTCGCTCTATGATTTGAAGTTAAAATCCTCATATATGGTAATATAGTGACTTTTTTCACGTTATTCATGTAGTGTGATTTTACGTATATATATTCGTTTTTACCAATATTTCGATACTACTTCATGTTGTCTCACGATATGTGATTTGGCCTTCAAATCTCAGATTTTCGCATAATGTTGCATTTTAAGCAAGTTTTCTTGCATTTTGTTTCGTACTAAAAATCATCGAATTCAGCAATATTATGACGTTTATCATCCCCTTTTCCTTTATGTGATATAAACAAAATATCATCGAATTAGGCCGTTTTTCCACGTTTTTGTGAATTTTCAGTTTATTGTTATTAATTCATTATATATACGAGAAAAATTATGCAAACACATAATTGATCAGAAAATAACCTTAAATACTTCATTTTCAATCATCTATTTGTTTCTCGTTAAAATACTGAGTAAGATATTGAAAAGGGGAGAAGTTCTGTTTTTATTGCATATATCGACGTTTCAGCCGGATTAGAACGGTTTTACGTGTACATCTTCCATCGGTAATATAAACCGAAAATCAGGAACATTTTAGTTAATTTTAATGAAAACACATTGAATTTTATCATTTGTATTGGAAGCAACATCTTTATACGTCTTTTCTAGGGTCTAAAAAATACTAAACGTCGCTCTATGATTCGAAGTTAAAATACTCAAATTTGGTATAATAATGACTTTTTTCACGTTTTTCATATAGTTTGATATTACGTAAATATATTCATTTTTACCAATATTTCGATACTATTTCATGTTGTATCACGATATGTGATTTGGCCTTCAAATCTCAGATTTTCGCATAATGTTGCATTTTAAGCAAGTTTTCTTGCATTTTGTTTCGTACTAAAAATCATCGAATTCAGCAATATTATGACGTTTATCATCCCCTTTTCCTTTATGTGATATAAACAAAATATCATCGAATTAGGCAATATTTTGCTGTTTTTCTACGTTTTTGTGAATTTTCAGTTTATTGCTATTATTTCATTAAATATACGATAAAAATGATGCAAACACATAATTGATCAGAAAATATCCTTAAATACTTCATTTTCAATCATCTATTTGTTTCTCGTTAAAATACTGAGTAAGATATTGAAAAGGGGAGAAGTTCTCTTTTTATTGCATATATCGACGTTTCAGCCGGATTAGAACGGTTTTACGTGTACATCTTCCATCGGTAATATAAACCGAAAATCAGGAACATTTTAGTTAATTTTAATGAAAACACATTGATTTATATCATTTGTATTGGAAGCAACATCTTTATACGTCTTTTCTAGGGTCTAAAAAATACGGAACGTCGCTCTATGATTTGAAGTTAAAATCCTCATATATGGTAATATAGTGACTTTTTTCACGTTATTCATGGAGTGTGATTTTACGTATATATATTCGTTTTTACCAATATTTCGATACTACTTCATGTTGTCTCACGATATGTGATTTGGCCTTCAAATCTCAGAATTTCGCAAATTTTGCATTTTTCAAGCAAGTTTTCTTGCATTTTGTTTTGTACTAAAAATCATCGAATTTAGCAATATTTTGACCTTTATCATCCCCTTTTCCTTTATGTGATATAAACAAAATATCATCGAATTAGGCCGTTTTTCCACGTTTTTGTGAATTTTCAGTTTATTGTTATTAATTCATTAAATATACGAGAAAAATTATGCAAACACATAATTGATCAGAAAATAACCTTAAATACTTCATTTTCAATCATCTATTTGTTTCTCGTTAAAATACTGAGTAAGATATTGAAAAGGGGAGAAGTTCTGTTTTTATTGCACATATCGACGTTTCAGCCGGATTAGAACGGTTTTACGTGTACATCTTCCATCGGTAATATAAACCGAAAATCAGGAACATTTTAGTTAATTTTAATGAAAACACATTGAATTTTATCATTTGTATTGGAAGCAACATCTTTATACGTCTTTTCTAGGGTCTAAAAAATACTAAACGTCGCTCTATGATTCGAAGTTAAAATACTCAAATTTGGTATAATAATGACTTTTTTCACGTTTTCATGTAGTTTGATATTACGTAAATATATTCATTTTTACCAATATTTCGATACTATTTCATGTTGTATCACGATATGTGATTTGGCCTTCAAATCTCAGATTTTCGCATAATGTTGCATTTTAAGCAAGTTTTCTTGCATTTTGTTTCGTACTAAAAATCATCGAATTCAGCAATATTTTGACGTTTATCATCCCCTTTTCCTTTATGTGATATAAACAAAATATCATCGAATTAGGCAATATTTTGCTGTTTTTCTACGTTTTTGTGAATTTTCAGTTTATTGCTATTAATTCATTAAATATACGATAAAAATGATGCAAACACATAATTGATCAGAAAATATCCTTAAATACTTCATTTTCAATCATCTATTTGTTTCTCGTTAAGATACTAAGATATTGAAAAAGGGAGAAGTTCTGTTTTTATTGCATATATCGACGTTTCAGCCGGATTAGAACGGTTTTACGTGTACATCTTCCATCGGTAATATAAACCGAAAATCAGGAACATTTTAGTTAATTTTAATGGAAACACATTGATTTATATCATTTGTATTGGAAGCAACATCTTTATACGTCTTTTCTAGGGTCTAAAAAATACGAAACGTCGCTCTATGATTTGAAGTTAAAATCCTCATATATGGTAATATAGTGACTTTTTTCACGTTATTCATGTAGTGTGATTTTACGTATATATATTCGTTTTTACCAATATTTCGATACTACTTCATGTTGTCTCACGATATGTGATTTGGCCTTCAAATCTCAGATTTTCGCATAATGTTGCATTTTAAGCAAGTTTTCTTGCATTTTGTTTCGTACTAAAAATCATCGAATTCAGCAATATTATGACGTTTATCATCCCCTTTTCCTTTATGTGATATAAACAAAATATCATCGAATTAGGCCGTTTTTCCACGTTTTTGTGAATTTTCAGTTTATTGTTATTAATTCATTATATATACGAGAAAAATTATGCAAACACATAATTGATCAGAAAATAACCTTAAATACTTCATTTTCAATCATCTATTTGTTTCTCGTTAAAATACTGAGTAAGATATTGAAAAGGGGAGAAGTTCTGTTTTTATTGCATATATCGACGTTTCAGCCGGATTAGAACGGTTTTACGTGTACATCTTCCATCGGTAATATAAACCGAAAATCAGGAACATTTTAGTTAATTTTAATGAAAACACATTGAATTTTATCATTTGTATTGGAAGCAACATCTTTATACGTCTTTTCTAGGGTCTAAAAAATACTAAACGTCGCTCTATGATTCGAAGTTAAAATACTCAAATTTGGTATAATAATGACTTTTTTCACGTTTTTCATATAGTTTGATATTACGTAAATATATTCATTTTTACCAATATTTCGATACTATTTCATGTTGTATCACGATATGTGATTTGGCCTTCAAATCTCAGATTTTCGCATAATGTTGCATTTTAAGCAAGTTTTCTTGCATTTTGTTTCGTACTAAAAATCATCGAATTCAGCAATATTATGACGTTTATCATCCCCTTTTCCTTTATGTGATATAAACAAAATATCATCGAATTAGGCAATATTTTGCTGTTTTTCTACGTTTTTGTGAATTTTCAGTTTATTGCTATTATTTCATTAAATATACGATAAAAATGATGCAAACACATAATTGATCAGAAAATATCCTTAAATACTTCATTTTCAATCATCTATTTGTTTCTCGTTAAAATACTGAGTAAGATATTGAAAAGGGGAGAAGTTCTCTTTTTATTGCATATATCGACGTTTCAGCCGGATTAGAACGGTTTTACGTGTACATCTTCCATCGGTAATATAAACCGAAAATCAGGAACATTTTAGTTAATTTTAATGAAAACACATTGATTTATATCATTTGTATTGGAAGCAACATCTTTATACGTCTTTTCTAGGGTCTAAAAAATACGGAACGTCGCTCTATGATTTGAAGTTAAAATCCTCATATATGGTAATATAGTGACTTTTTTCACGTTATTCATGGAGTGTGATTTTACGTATATATATTCGTTTTTACCAATATTTCGATACTACTTCATGTTGTCTCACGATATGTGATTTGGCCTTCAAATCTCAGAATTTCGCAAATTTTGCATTTTTCAAGCAAGTTTTCTTGCATTTTGTTTTGTACTAAAAATCATCGAATTTAGCAATATTTTGACCTTTATCATCCCCTTTTCCTTTATGTGATATAAACAAAATATCATCGAATTAGGCCGTTTTTCCACGTTTTTGTGAATTTTCAGTTTATTGTTATTAATTCATTAAATATACGAGAAAAATTATGCAAACACATAATTGATCAGAAAATAACCTTAAATACTTCATTTTCAATCATCTATTTGTTTCTCGTTAAAATACTGAGTAAGATATTGAAAAGGGGAGAAGTTCTGTTTTTATTGCACATATCGACGTTTCAGCCGGATTAGAACGGTTTTACGTGTACATCTTCCATCGGTAATATAAACCGAAAATCAGGAACATTTTAGTTAATTTTAATGAAAACACATTGAATTTTATCATTTGTATTGGAAGCAACATCTTTATACGTCTTTTCTAGGGTCTAAAAAATACTAAACGTCGCTCTATGATTCGAAGTTAAAATACTCAAATTTGGTATAATAATGACTTTTTTCACGTTTTCATGTAGTTTGATATTACGTAAATATATTCATTTTTACCAATATTTCGATACTATTTCATGTTGTATCACGATATGTGATTTGGCCTTCAAATCTCAGATTTTCGCATAATGTTGCATTTTAAGCAAGTTTTCTTGCATTTTGTTTCGTACTAAAAATCATCGAATTCAGCAATATTTTGACGTTTATCATCCCCTTTTCCTTTATGTGATATAAACAAAATATCATCGAATTAGGCAATATTTTGCTGTTTTTCTACGTTTTTGTGAATTTTCAGTTTATTGCTATTAATTCATTAAATATACGATAAAAATGATGCAAACACATAATTGATCAGAAAATATCCTTAAATACTTCATTTTCAATCATCTATTTGTTTCTCGTTAAGATACTAAGATATTGAAAAAGGGAGAAGTTCTGTTTTTATTGCATATATCGACGTTTCAGCCGGATTAGAACGGTTTTACGTGTACATCTTCCATCGGTAATATAAACCGAAAATCAGGAACATTTTAGTTAATTTTAATGGAAACACATTGATTT
Organism: Procambarus clarkii; assembly: GCF_040958095.1. Taxonomy (NCBI): domain Eukaryota; kingdom Metazoa; phylum Arthropoda; class Malacostraca; order Decapoda; family Cambaridae; genus Procambarus; species Procambarus clarkii. Next base: position 7,064,517 of record NC_091220.1, read on the forward strand.
ATATCATTTGTATTGGAAGCAACATCTTTATACGTCTTTTCTAGGGTCTAAAAAATACGAAACGTCGCTCTATGATTTGAAGTTAAAATCCTCATATATGGTAATATAGTGACTTTTTTCACGTTATTCATGTAGTGTGATTTTACGTATATATATTCGTTTTTACCAATATTTCGATACTACTTCATGTTGTCTCACGATATGTGATTTGGCCTTCAAATCTCAGATTTTCGCATAATGTTGCATTTTAAGCAAGTTTTCTTGCATTTTGTTTCGTACTAAAAATCATCGAATTCAGCAATATTATGACGTTTATCATCCCCTTTTCCTTTATGTGATATAAACAAAATATCATCGAATTAGGCAATATTTTGCTGTTTTTCTACGTTTTTGTGAATTTTCAGTTTATTGCTATTATTTCATTAAATATACGATAAAAATGATGCAAACACATAATTGATCAGAAAATATCCTTAAATACTTCATTTTCAATCAACTATTTGTTTCTCGTTAAAATACTGAGTAAGATATTGAAAAGGGGAGAAGTTCTCTTTTTATTGCATATATCGACGTTTCAGCCGGATTAGAACGGTTTTACGTGTACATCTTCCATCGGTAATATAAACCGAAAATCAGGAACATTTTAGTTAATTTTAATGAAAACACATTGATTTATATCATTTGTATTGGAAGCAACATCTTTATACGTCTTTTCTAGGGTCTAAAAAATACGAAACGTCGCTCTATGATTTGAAGTTAAAATCCTCATATATAATAATATAGTGACTTTTTTCACGTTATTCATGGAGTGTGATTTTACGTATATATATTCGTTTTTACCAATATTTCGATACTACTTCATGTTGTCTCACGATATGTGATTTGGCCTTCAAATCTCAGAATTTCGCAAATTTTGCATTTTTCAAGCAAGTTTTCTTGCATTTTGTTTTGTACTAAAAATCATCGAATTTAGCAATATTTTGACCTTTATCATCCCCTTTTCCTTTATGTGATATAAACAAAATATCATCGAATTAGGCCGTTTTTCCACGTTTTTGTGAATTTTCAGTTTATTGTTATTAATTCATTAAATATACGAGAAAAATTATGCAAACACATAATTGATCAGAAAATAACCTTAAATACTTCATTTTCAATCATCTATTTGTTTCTCGTTAAAATACTGAGTAAGATATTGAAAAGGGGAGAAGTTCTGTTTTTATTGCACATATCGACGTTTCAGCCGGATTAGAACGGTTTTACGTGTACATCTTCCATCGGTAATATAAACCGAAAATCAGGAACATTTTAGTTAATTTTAATGAAAACACATTGAATTTTATCATTTGTATTGGAAGCAACATCTTTATACGTCTTTTCTAGGGTCTAAAAAATACTAAACGTCGCTCTATGATTCGAAGTTAAAATACTCAAATTTGGTATAATAATGACTTTTTTCACGTTTTCATGTAGTTTGATATTACGTAAATATATTCATTTTTACCAATATTTCGAAACTATTTCATGTTGTATCACGATATGTGATTTGGCCTTCAAATCTCAGATTTTCGCATAATGTTGCATTTTAAGCAAGTTTTCTTGCATTTTGTTTCGTACTAAAAATCATCGAATTCAGCAATATTTTGACGTTTATCATCCCCTTTTCCTTTATGTGATATAAACAAAATATCATCGAATTAGGCAATATTTTGCTGTTTTTCTACGTTTTTGTGAATTTTCAGTTTATTGCTATTAATTCATTAAATATACGATAAAAATGATGCAAACACATAATTGATCAGAAAATATCCTTAAATACTTCATTTTCAATCATCTATTTGTTTCTCGTTAAGATACTAAGATATTGAAAAAGGGAGAAGTTCTGTTTTTATTGCATATATCGACGTTTCAGCCGGATTAGAACGGTTTTACGTGTACATCTTCCATCGGTAATATAAACCGAAAATCAGGAACATTTTAGTTAATTTTAATGGAAACACATTGATTTATATCATTTGTATTGGAAGCAACATCTTTATACGTCTTTTCTAGGGTCTAAAAAATACGAAACGTCGCTCTATGATTTGAAGTTAAAATCCTCATATATGGTAATATAGTGACTTTTTTCACGTTATTCATGTAGTGTGATTTTACGTATATATATTCGTTTTTACCAATATTTCGATACTACTTCATGTTGTCTCACGATATGTGATTTGGCCTTCAAATCTCAGATTTTCGCATAATGTTGCATTTTAAGCAAGTTTTCTTGCATTTTGTTTCGTACTAAAAATCATCGAATTCAGCAATATTATGACGTTTATCATCCCCTTTTCCTTTATGTGATATAAACAAAATATCATCGAATTAGGCCGTTTTTCCACGTTTTTGTGAATTTTCAGTTTATTGTTATTAATTCATTATATATACGAGAAAAATTATGCAAACACATAATTGATCAGAAAATAACCTTAAATACTTCATTTTCAATCATCTATTTGTTTCTCGTTAAAATACTGAGTAAGATATTGAAAAGGGGAGAAGTTCTGTTTTTATTGCATATATCGACGTTTCAGCCGGATTAGAACGGTTTTACGTGTACATCTTCCATCGGTAATATAAACCGAAAATCAGGAACATTTTAGTTAATTTTAATGAAAACACATTGAATTTTATCATTTGTATTGGAAGCAACATCTTTATACGTCTTTTCTAGGGTCTAAAAAATACTAAACGTCGCTCTATGATTCGAAGTTAAAATACTCAAATTTGGTATAATAATGACTTTTTTCACGTTTTTCATATAGTTTGATATTACGTAAATATATTCATTTTTACCAATATTTCGATACTATTTCATGTTGTATCACGATATGTGATTTGGCCTTCAAATCTCAGATTTTCGCATAATGTTGCATTTTAAGCAAGTTTTCTTGCATTTTGTTTCGTACTAAAAATCATCGAATTCAGCAATATTATGACGTTTATCATCCCCTTTTCCTTTATGTGATATAAACAAAATATCATCGAATTAGGCAATATTTTGCTGTTTTTCTACGTTTTTGTGAATTTTCAGTTTATTGCTATTATTTCATTAAATATACGATAAAAATGATGCAAACACATAATTGATCAGAAAATATCCTTAAATACTTCATTTTCAATCATCTATTTGTTTCTCGTTAAAATACTGAGTAAGATATTGAAAAGGGGAGAAGTTCTCTTTTTATTGCATATATCGACGTTTCAGCCGGATTAGAACGGTTTTACGTGTACATCTTCCATCGGTAATATAAACCGAAAATCAGGAACATTTTAGTTAATTTTAATGAAAACACATTGATTTATATCATTTGTATTGGAAGCAACATCTTTATACGTCTTTTCTAGGGTCTAAAAAATACGGAACGTCGCTCTATGATTTGAAGTTAAAATCCTCATATATGGTAATATAGTGACTTTTTTCACGTTATTCATGGAGTGTGATTTTACGTATATATATTCGTTTTTACCAATATTTCGATACTACTTCATGTTGTCTCACGATATGTGATTTGGCCTTCAAATCTCAGAATTTCGCAAATTTTGCATTTTTCAAGCAAGTTTTCTTGCATTTTGTTTTGTACTAAAAATCATCGAATTTAGCAATATTTTGACCTTTATCATCCCCTTTTCCTTTATGTGATATAAACAAAATATCATCGAATTAGGCCGTTTTTCCACGTTTTTGTGAATTTTCAGTTTATTGTTATTAATTCATTAAATATACGAGAAAAATTATGCAAACACATAATTGATCAGAAAATAACCTTAAATACTTCATTTTCAATCATCTATTTGTTTCTCGTTAAAATACTGAGTAAGATATTGAAAAGGGGAGAAGTTCTGTTTTTATTGCACATATCGACGTTTCAGCCGGATTAGAACGGTTTTACGTGTACATCTTCCATCGGTAATATAAACCGAAAATCAGGAACATTTTAGTTAATTTTAATGAAAACACATTGAATTTTATCATTTGTATTGGAAGCAACATCTTTATACGTCTTTTCTAGGGTCTAAAAAATACTAAACGTCGCTCTATGATTCGAAGTTAAAATACTCAAATTTGGTATAATAATGACTTTTTTCACGTTTTCATGTAGTTTGATATTACGTAAATATATTCATTTTTACCAATATTTCGATACTATTTCATGTTGTATCACGATATGTGATTTGGCCTTCAAATCTCAGATTTTCGCATAATGTTGCATTTTAAGCAAGTTTTCTTGCATTTTGTTTCGTACTAAAAATCATCGAATTCAGCAATATTTTGACGTTTATCATCCCCTTTTCCTTTATGTGATATAAACAAAATATCATCGAATTAGGCAATATTTTGCTGTTTTTCTACGTTTTTGTGAATTTTCAGTTTATTGCTATTAATTCATTAAATATACGATAAAAATGATGCAAACACATAATTGATCAGAAAATATCCTTAAATACTTCATTTTCAATCATCTATTTGTTTCTCGTTAAGATACTAAGATATTGAAAAAGGGAGAAGTTCTGTTTTTATTGCATATATCGACGTTTCAGCCGGATTAGAACGGTTTTACGTGTACATCTTCCATCGGTAATATAAACCGAAAATCAGGAACATTTTAGTTAATTTTAATGGAAACACATTGATTTATATCATTTGTATTGGAAGCAACATCTTTATACGTCTTTTCTAGGGTCTAAAAAATACGAAACGTCGCTCTATGATTTGAAGTTAAAATCCTCATATATGGTAATATAGTGACTTTTTTCACGTTATTCATGTAGTGTGATTTTACGTATATATATTCGTTTTTACCAATATTTCGATACTACTTCATGTTGTCTCACGATATGTGATTTGGCCTTCAAATCTCAGATTTTCGCATAATGTTGCATTTTAAGCAAGTTTTCTTGCATTTTGTTTCGTACTAAAAATCATCGAATTCAGCAATATTATGACGTTTATCATCCCCTTTTCCTTTATGTGATATAAACAAAATATCATCGAATTAGGCAATATTTTGCTGTTTTTCTACGTTTTTGTGAATTTTCAGTTTATTACTATTATTTCATTAAATATACGATAAAAATGATGCAAACACATAATTGATCAGAAAATATCCTTAAATACTTCATTTTCAATCAACTATTTGTTTCTCGTTAAAATACTGAGTAAGATATTGAAAAGGGGAGAAGTTCTCTTTTTATTGCATATATCGACGTTTCAGCCGGATTAGAACGGTTTTACGTGTACATCTTCCATCGGTAATATAAACCGAAAATCAGGAACATTTTAGTTAATTTTAATGAAAACACATTGATTTATATCATTTGTATTGGAAGCAACATCTTTATACGTCTTTTCTAGGGTCTAAAAAATACGAAACGTCGCTCTATGATTTGAAGTTAAAATCCTCATATATAATAATATAGTGACTTTTTTCACGTTATTCATGGAGTGTGATTTTACGTATATATATTCGTTTTTACCAATATTTCGATACTACTTCATGTTGTCTCACGATATGTGATTTGGCCTTCAAATCTCAGAATTTCGCAAATTTTGCATTTTTCAAGCAAGTTTTCTTGCATTTTGTTTTGTACTAAAAATCATCGAATTTAGCAATATTTTGACCTTTATCATCCCCTTTTCCTTTATGTGATATAAACAAAATATCATCGAATTAGGCCGTTTTTCCACGTTTTTGTGAATTTTCAGTTTATTGTTATTAATTCATTAAATATACGAGAAAAATTATGCAAACACATAATTGATCAGAAAATAACCTTAAATACTTCATTTTCAATCATCTATTTGTTTCTCGTTAAAATACTGAGTAAGATATTGAAAAGGGGAGAAGTTCTGTTTTTATTGCATATATCGACGTTTCAGCCGGATTAGAACGGTTTTACGTGTAGATCTTCCATCGGTAATATAAACCGAAAATCAGGAACATTTTAGTTAATTTTAATGAAACCACATTGAATTTTATCATTTGTATTGGAAGCAACATCTTTATACGTCTTTTCTAGGGTCTAAAAAATACTAAACGTCGCTCTATGATTCAAAGTTAAAATACTCAAATTTGGTATATTAATGACTTTTTTCACGTTTTTCATGTAGTTTGATATTACGTAAATATATTTATTTTTACCAATATTTCGATACTATTTCATATTGTATCACGATATGTGATTTGGCCTTCAAATCTCAGATTTTCGCATAATGTTGCATTTTAAGCAAGTTTTCTTGCATTTTGTTTCGTACTAAAAATCATCGAATTCAGCATTATTTTGACGTTTATCATCCCCTTTTCCTTTATGTAATATAAACAAAATATCATCGTATTAGGCAATATTTTGCTGTTTTTCTACGTTTTTGTGAATTTTCAGTTTATTGCTATTATTTCATTAAATATACGATAAAAATGATGCAAACACATAATTGATCAGAAAATATCCTTAAATACTTAATTTCAATCAACTATTTGTTTCTCGTTAAAATATTGAGTAAGATATTGAAAAGGGGAGAAGTTCTGTTTTTATTGCATATATCGACGTTTCAGCCGGATTAGAACGATTCTACGTGTACATCTTCCATCGGTAATATAAACCGAAAATCAGTAACATTTTAGTTAATTTTAATGAAAACACATTGAATTTTATCATTTGTATTGGAAGCAACATCTTAAATACGTCTTTTCTAGGGTCTAAAAAATACTAAACGTCGCTCTATGATTCGAAGTTAAAATACTCAAATATGGTATAATGATGACTTTTTTCACGTTTTTCATGTAGTTTGATATTACGTAAATATATTCATTTTTACCAATATTTCGATACTATTTCATGTAGTATCACGATATGTGATTTGGCCTTCAAATCTCAGATTTTCGCATAATATTGCATGTTAAGCAAGTTTTCTTGCATTTTGTTTCGTACTAAAAATCATCAAATTCAGCAATATTTTGACGTCTATCATCCCCTTTTCCTTTATGTGATATAAACAAAATATCATCGAATTAGGCAATATTTTGCTGTTTTTCTACGTTTTTGTGAATTTTCAGTTTATTGCTATTATTTCATTAAATATACGATAAAAATGATGCAAACACATAATTGATCAGAAAATATCCTTAAATACTTCATTTTCAGTCAACTATTTGTTTCTCGTTAAAATACTGAGTAAGATATTGAAAAGGGGAGAAGTTCTGTTTTTATTGCATATATCGACGTTTCAACCGGATTAGAACGGTTTTACGTGTACATCTTCCATCGGTAATATAAACCGAAAATCAGGAACATTTTAGTTAATTTTAATGAAAACACATTGAATTTTATCATTTGTATTGGAAGCAACATCTTTATACGTCTTGTCTAGGGTCTAAAAAATACTAAACGTCGCTCTATGATTCGAAGTTAAAATACTCAAATTTGGTATAATAATGAATTTTTTCACGTTTTTCATGTAGTTTGATATTACGTAAATATATTCATTTTTACCAATATTTGGATACTATTTCATGTTGTATCACGATATTTGATTTGGCCTTCAAATCTCAGATTTTCGCATAATGTTGCATTTTAAGCAAGTTTTCTTGCATTTTGTTTCGTACTAAAAATCATCGAATTCAGCAATATTTTGACGTTTATCATCCCCTTTTCCTTTATGTGATATAAACAAAATATCATCGAATTAGGCAATATTTTGCTGTTTTTCTACGTTTTTGTGAATTTTCAGTTTATTGCTATTATTTCATTAAATATACGATAAAAATGATGCAAACACATAATTGATTAGAAAATATCCTTAAATACTTCATTTTCAATCAACTATTTGTTTCTCGTTAAAATACTGAGTAAGATATTGAAAAGGGGAGAAGTTCTCTTTTTGTTGCATATATCGACGTTTCAGCCGGATTAGAACGGTTTTACGTGTACATCTTCCATCGGTAATATAATCCGAAAATCATGAACATTTTAGTTAATTTTAATGAAAACACATTGATTTTTATCATTTGTATTGGAAGCAACATCTTTATCCGTCTTTTCTATGGTCTAAAAAATACGAAACGTTGCTCTATGATTTGAAGTTAAAATCCTCATATATGGTAATATAGTGACTTTTTTCATGTTATTCATGTAGTGTGATTTTACGTATATATATTCGTTTTTACCAATATTTCCATACTACTTCATGTTGTCTCACGATATTTGATTTGGCCTTCAAATCTCCCAAATTTTGCATTTTAAGCCAGTTTTCTTGCATTTTGTTTTGTACTAAAAATCATCGAATTTAGCAATATTTTGACCTTTATCATTCCCTTTTCCTTTATGTGTTTTAAACAAAATGTCATCGAATTAGGCCGTTTTTCCACGTTTTTGTGAATTTTCAGTTTATTGTTAATAATTCATTAAATATACGAGAAAAATTATGCAAACACATAATTGATCAGAAAATAACCTTAAATACTTCATTTTCAATCATCTATTTGTTTCTCGTTAAAATACTGAGTAAGATATTGAAAAGGGGAGAAGTTCTGTTTTTATTGCATATATCGACGTTTCAGCCGGATTAGAACGGTTTTACGTGTACATCTTCCATCGGTAATATAAACCGAAAATCAGGAACATTTTAGTTAATTTTAATGAAAACACATTGATTGTTTATCATTTGTATTGGAAGCAACATCTTTATACGTCTTTTCTAGGGTCTAAAAAATACTAAACGTCGCTCTATGATTCGAAGTTAAAATACTCAAATTTGGTATAATAATGACTTTTTTCACGTTTTTCATGTAGTTTGATATTACGTAAATATATTCATTTTTACCAATATTTCGATACTATTTCATGTAGTATCACGATATGTGATTTGGCCTTCAAATCTCAGATTTTCGCATAATATTGCATTTTAAGCAAGTTTTCTTGCATTTTGTTTCGTACTAAAAATCATCGAATTCAGCAATATTTTGACGTTTATCATCCCCTTTTCCTTTATGTGATATAAACAAAATATCATCGAATTAGGCAATATTTTGCTGTTTTTCTACGTTTTTGTGAATTTTCAGTTTATTGCTATTATTTCATTAAATATACGATAAAAATGATGCAAACATATAATTGATCAGAAAATATCCTTAAATACTTCATTTCAATCAACTATTTGTTTCTCGTTAAAATACTGAGTAAGATATTGAAAAGGGGAGAAGTTCTGTTTTTATTGCATATATCGACGTTTCAGCCGGATTAGAACGGTTCTACGTGTACATCTTCCATCGGTAATATAAACCGAAAATCAGTAACATTTTAGTTAATTTTATTGAAAACACATTGAATTTTATCATTTGTATTGGAAGCAACATCTTAAATACGTCTTTTCTAGGGTCTAAAAAATACTAAACGTCGCTCTATGATTCAAAGTTAAAATACTCAAATTTGGTATAATGATGACTTTTTTCACGTTTTTCATGTAGTTTGATATTACATAAATATATTCATTTTTACCAATATTTCGATACTATTTCATGTAGTATCACGATATGTGATTTGGCCTTCAAATCTCAGATTTTCGCATAATATTGCATGTTAAGCAAGTTTTCTTGCATTTTGTTTCGTACTAAAAATCATCGAATTCAGCAATATTTTGACGTTTATCATCCCCTTTTCCTTTATGTGATATAAACAAAATATCATCGAATTATGCAATATTTTGCTGTTTTTCTACGTTTTGTGAATTTTCAGTTTATTGCTATTATTTCATTAAATATACGATAAAAATGATGCAAACACATAATTGATCAGAAAATATCCTTAAATACTTCATTTTCAGTCAACTATTTGTTTCTCGTTAAAATACTGAGTAAGATATTGAAAAGGGGAGAAGTTCTGTTTTTATTGCATATATCGACGTTTCAACCGGATTAGAACGGTTTTACGTGTACATCTTCCATCGGTAATATAAACCGAAAATCAGGAACATTTTAGTTAATTTTAATGAAAACACATTGAATTTTATCATTTGTATTGGAAGCAACATCTTTATACGTCTTGTCTAGGGTCTAAAAAATACTAAACGTCGCTCTATGATTCGAAGTTAAAATACTCAAATTTGGTATAATAATGAATTTTTTCACGTTTTTCATGTAGTTTGATATTACGTAAATATATTCATTTTTACCAATATTTCGATACTATTTCATGTTGTATCACGATATTTGATTTGGCCTTCAAATCTCAGATTTTCGCATAATGTTGCATTTTAAGCAAGTTTTCTTGCATTTTGTTTCGTACTAAAAATCATCGAATTCAGCAATATTTTGACGTTTATCATCCCCTTTTCCTTTATGTGATATAAACAAAATATCATCGAATTAGGCAATATTTTGCTGTTTTTCTACGTTTTTGTGAATTTTCAGTTTATTGCTATTATTTCATTAAATATACGATAAAAATGATGCAAACACATAATTGATTAGAAAATATCCTTAAATACTTCATTTTCAATCAACTATTTGTTTCTCGTTAAAATACTGAGTAAGATATTGAAAAGGGGAGAAGTTCTCTTTTTGTTGCATATATCGACGTTTCAGCCGGATTAGAACGGTTTTACGTGTACATCTTCCATCGGTAATATAATCCGAAAATCATGAACATTTTAGTTAATTTTAATGAAAACACATTGATTTTTATCATTTGTATTGGAAGCAACATCTTTATCCGTCTTTTCTATGGTCTAAAAAATACGAAACGTTGCTCTATGATTTGAAGTTAAAATCCTCATATATGGTAATATAGTGACTTTTTTCATGTTATTCATGTAGTGTGATTTTACGTATATATATTCGTTTTTACCAATATTTCCATACTACTTCATGTTGTCTCACGATATTTGATTTGGCCTTCAAATCTCCCAAATTTTGCATTTTAAGCCAGTTTTCTTGCATTTTGTTTTGTACTAAAAATCATCGAATTTAGCAATATTTTGACCTTTATCATTCCCTTTTCCTTTATGTGTTTTAAACAAAATGTCATCGAATTAGGCCGTTTTTCCACGTTTTTGTGAATTTTCAGTTTATTGTTAATAATTCATTAAATATACGAGAAAAATTATGCAAACACATAATTGATCAGAAAATAACCTTAAATACTTCATTTTCAATCATCTATTTGTTTCTCGTTAAAATACTGAGTAAGATATTGAAAAGGGGAGAAGTTCTGTTTTTATTGCATATATCGACGTTTCAGCCGGATTAGAACGGTTTTACGTGTACATCTTCCATCGGTAATATAAACCGAAAATCAGGAACATTTTAGTTAATTTTAATGAAAACACATTGATTGTTTATCATTTGTATTGGAAGCAACATCTTTATACGTCTTTTCTAGGGTCTAAAAAATACTAAACGTCGCTCTATGATTCGAAGTTAAAATACTCAAATTTGGTATAATAATGACTTTTTTCACGTTTTTCATGTAGTTTGATATTACGTAAATATATTCATTTTTACCAATATTTCGATACTATTTCATGTAGTATCACGATATGTGATTAGGCCTTCAAATCTCAGATTTTCGCATAATATTGCATTTTAAGCAAGTTTTCTTGCATTTTGTTTCGTACTAAAAATCATCGAATTCAGCAATATTTTGACGTTTATCATCCCCTTTTCCTTTATGTGATATAAACAAAATATCATCGAATTAGGCAATATTTTGCTGTTTTTCTACGTTTTTGTGAATTTTCAGTTTATTGCTATTATTTCATTAAATATACGATAAAAATGATGCAAACATATAATTGATCAGAAAATATCCTTAAATACTTCATTTCAATCAACTATTTGTTTCTCGTTAAAATACTGAATAAGATATTGAAAAGGGGAGAAGTTCTGTTTTTATTGCATATATCGACGTTTCAGCCGGATTAGAACGGTTCTACGTGTACATCTTCCATCGGTAATATAAACCGAAAATCAGTAACATTTTAGTTAATTTTATTGAAAACACATTGAATTTTATCATTTGTATTGGAAGCAACATCTTAAATACGTCTTTTCTAGGGTCTAAAAAATACTAAACGTCGCTCTATGATTCAAAGTTAAAATACTCAAATTTGGTATAATGATGACTTTTTTCACGTTTTTCATGTAGTTTGATATTACGTAAATATATTCATTTTTACCAATATTTCGATACTATTTCATGTAGTATCACGATATGTGATTTGGCCTTCAAATCTCAGATTTTCGCATAATATTGCATGTTAAGCAAGTTTTCTTGCATTTTGTTTCGTACTAAAAATCATCGAATTCAGCAATATTTTGACGTTTATCATCCCCTTTTCCTTTATGTGTTATAAACAAAATATCATCGAATTAGGCAATATTTTGCTGTTTTTCTACGTTTTTGTGAATTTTCAGTTTATTGCTATTATTTCATTAAATATACGATAAAAATGATGCAAACACATAATTGATTAGAAAATATCCTTAAATACTTCATTTTCAATCAACTATTTGTTTCTCGTTAAAATACTGAGTAAGATATTGAAAAGGGGAGAAGTTCTGTTTTTATTGCATATATCGACGTTTCAGCCGGATTAGAACGGTTTTACGTGTACATCTTCCATCGGTAATATAAACCGAAAATCAGGAACATTTTAGTTAATTTTAATGAAAACACATTGATTGTTTATCATTTGTATTGGAAGCAACATCTTTATACGTCTTTTCTAGGGTCTAAAAAATACTAAACGTCGCTCTATGATTCGAAGTTAAAATACTCAAATTTGGTATAATAATGACTTTTTTCACGTTTTTCATGTAGTTTGATATTACGTAAATATATTCATTTTTACCAATATTTCGATACTATTTCATGTAGTATCACGATATGTGATTTGGCCTTCAAATCTCAGATTTTCGCATAATATTGCATTTTAAGCAAGTTTTCTTGCATTTTGTTTCGTACTAAAAATCATCGAATTCAGCAATATTTTGACGTTTATCATCCCCTTTTCCTTTATGTGATATAAACAAAATATCATCGAATTAGGCAATATTTTGCTGTTTTTCTACGTTTTTGTGAATTTTCAGTTTATTGCTATTATTTCATTAAATATACGATAAAAATGATGCAAACATATAATTGATCAGAAAATATCCTTAAATACTTCATTTCAATCAACTATTTGTTTCTCGTTAAAATACTGAGTAAGATATTGAAAAGGGGAGAAGTTCTGTTTTTATTGCATATATCGACGTTTCAGCCGGATTAGAACGGTTCTACGTGTACATCTTCCATCGGTAATATAAACCGAAAATCAGTAACATTTTAGTTAATTTTATTGAAAACACATTGAATTTTATCATTTGTATTGGAAGCAACATCTTAAATACGTCTTTTCTAGGGTCTAAAAAATACTAAACGTCGCTCTATGATTCAAAGTTAAAATACTCAAATTTGGTATAATGATGACTTTTTTCACGTTTTTCATGTAGTTTGATATTACGTAAATATATTCATTTTTACCAATATTTCGATACTATTTCATGTAGTATCACGATATGTGATTTGGCCTTCAAATCTCAGATTTTCGCATAATATTGCATGTTAAGCAAGTTTTCTTGCATTTTGTTTCGTACTAAAAATCATCGAATTCAGCAATATTTTGACGTTTATCATCCCCTTTTCCTTTATGTGATATAAACAAAATATCATCGAATTAGGCAATATTTTGCTGTTTTTCTACGTTTTTGTGAATTTTCAGTTTATTGCTATTATTTCATTAAATATACGATAAAAATGATGCAAACATATAATTGATCAGAAAATATCCTTAAATACTTCATTTCAATCAACTATTTGTTTCTCGTTAAAATACTGAGTAAGATATTGAAAAGGGGAGAAGTTCTGTTTTTATTGCATATATCGACGTTTCAGCCGGATTAGAACGGTTCTACGTGTACATCTTCCATCGGTAATATAAACCGAAAATCAGTAACATTTTAGTTAATTTTATTGAAAACACATTGAATTTTATCATTTGTATTGGAAGCAACATCTTAAATACGTCTTTTCTAGGGTCTAAAAAATACTAAACGTCGCTCTATGATTCAAAGTTAAAATACTCAAATTTGGTATAATGATGACTTTTTTCACGTTTTTCATGTAGTTTGATATTACGTAAATATATTCATTTTTACCAATATTTCGATACTATTTCATGTAGTATCACGATATGTGATTTGGCCTTCAAATCTCAGATTTTCGCATAATATTGCATGTTAAGCAAGTTTTCTTGCATTTTGTTTCGTACTTAAAATCATCGAATTCAGCAATATTTTGACGTTTATCATCCCCTTTTCCTTTATGTGATATAAACAAAATATCATCGAATTAGGCAATATTTTGCTGTTTTTCTACGTTTTTGTGAATTTTCAGTTTATTGCTATTATTTCATTAAATATACGATAAAAATGATGCAAACACATAATTGATTAGAAAATATCCTTAAATACTTCATTTTCAATCAACTATTTGTTTCTCGTTAAAATACTGAGTAAGATATTGAAAAGGGGAGAAGTTCTGTTTTTATTGCATATATCGACGTTTCAGCCGGATTAGAACGGTTCTACGTGTACATCTTCCATCGGTAATATAAACCGAAAATCATGAACATTTTAGTTAATTTTAATGAAAACACATTGATTTTTATCATTTGTATTGGAAGCAACATCTTTATCCGTCTTTTCTAGGGTCTAAAAAATACGAAACGTCGCTCTATGATTTGAAGTTAAAATCCTCATATATGGTAATATAGTGATTTTTTTCATGTTATTCATGTAGTGTGATTTTACGTATATATATTCGTTTTTACCAATATTTCCATACTACTTCATGTTGTCTCACGATATGTGATTTGGCCTTCAAATCTCCCAAATTTTGCATTTTAAGCCAGTTTTCTTGCATTTTGTTTTGTACTAAAAATCATCGAATTTAGCAATATTTTGACCTTTATCATTCCCTTTTCCTTTATGTGTTTTAAACAAAATGTCATCGAATTAGGCCGTTTTTCCACGTTTTTGTGAATTTTCAGTTTATTGTTAATAATTCATTAAATATACGAGAAAAATTATGCAAACACATAATTGATCAGAAAATAACCTTAAATACTTCATTTTCAATCATCTATTTGTTTCTCGTTAAAATACTGAGTAAGATATTGAAAAGGGGAGAAGTTCTGTTTTTATTGCATATATCGACGTTTCAGCCGGATTAGAACGGTTCTACGTGTACATCTTCCATCGGTAATATAAACCGAAAATCAGTAACATTTTAGTTAATTTTATTGAAAACACATTGAATTTTATCATTTGTATTGGAAGCAACATCTTAAATACGTCTTTTCTAGGGTCTAAAAAATACTAAACGTCGCTCTATGATTCAAAGTTAAAATACTCAAATTTGGTATAATGATGACTTTTTTCACGTTTTTCATGTAGTTTGATATTACGTAAATATATTCATTTTTACCAATATTTCGATACTATTTCATGTAGTATCACGATATGTGATTTGGCCTTCAAATCTCAGATTTTCGCATAATATTGCATGTTAAGCAAGTTTTCTTGCATTTTGTTTCGTACTAAAAATCATCGAATTCAGCAATATTTTGACGTTTATCATCCCCTTTTCCTTTATGTGATATAAACAAAATATCATCGAATTAGGCAATATTTTGCTGTTTTTCTACGTTTTTGTGAATTTTCAGTTTATTGCTATTATTTCATTAAATATACGATAAAAATGATGCAAACACATAATTGATTAGAAAATATCCTTAAATACTTCATTTTCAATCAACTATTTGTTTCTCGTTAAAATACTGAGTAAGATATTGAAAAGGGGAGAAGTTCTCTTTTTATTGCATATATCGACGTTTCAGCCGGATTAGAACGGTTTTACGTGTACATCTTCCATCGGTAATATAAACCGAAAATCAGGAACATTTTAGTTAATTTTAATGAAAACACATTGATTTTTATCATTTGTATTGGAAGCAACATCTTTATCCGTCTTTTCTAGGGTCTAAAAAATACGAAACGTCGCTCTATGATTCGAAGTTAAAATACTCAAATTTGGTATAATGATGACTTTTTTCACGTTTTTCATGTAGTTTGATATTACGTTAATATATTCATTTTTACCAATATTTCGATACTATTTCATGTAGTATCACGATATGTGATTTGGCCTTCAAATCTCAGATTTTCGCATAATATTGCATGTTAAGCAAGTTTTCTTGCATTTTGTTTCGTACTAAAAATCATCGAATTCAGCAATATTTTGACGTTTATCATCCCCTTTTCCTTTATGTGATATAAACAAAATATCATCGAATTAGGCAATATTTTGCTGTTTTTCTACGTTTTTGTGAATTTTCAGTTTATTGCTATTATTTCATTAAATATACGATAAAAATGATGCAAACACATAATTGATCAGAAAATATCCTTAAATACTTCATTTTCAGTCAACTATTTGTTTCTCGTTAAAATCTCAGAATTTCGCATAATATTGAATTTTAAGCAAGTTTTCTTGCATTTTGTTTCGTACGAAAAATCATCGAATATAGCAATATTTTGACGTTTATCATCTCCTTTTCCTTCATGTGATTTAAACAAAATATCATCGAATTAGGCAATATTTTGCCGTTTTCCACGTTTTTGTGAATTTTCAGTCCATGGGTTTTAATTCATATATATACGATAAAAATGATGCAAACACATAATTGATTAGATAATAACCTTAAATACTTCATTTTCAATCAACTATTTCCTTCTCGTTAAAATACTGAGTAAGATATTGAAAGGCGGAGAAGTTCTGATTTTATTGCATATATCGACGTTTCAGCCGGAATAGAGCGGTTTTCGTGTACATCTTCATCGGTAATATAAACGGAAAATCAGGAACATTTTAGTTAATTCTAATGAAAACACATTGATTTTTATCATTTGTATTGGAAACAACATTGTCATATGTCTTTTCTTGGATCTAAATAATACGAAACCTCGCTCTATGATTTGAAGTTAAAAATCCTCAAATATGGTTATATAGTGACTTTTTTCACGTTTTTCATGTAGTTTGATATTACGTAAATATATTCATTTGTACCAATATTTCGATATTATTTCATGTAGTATCACGATAAGTGATTTGGCCTTCAAATCTCAGAATTTTGCATAATATTGCATTTTAAGCAAGTTTTCTTGCATTTTGTTTCGTACGAAAAATCATCGAATATAGCAATATTTTGACGTTTATCATCTCCTTTTCCTTCATGTGATTTAAACAAAATATCATCGAATTAGGCAATATTTTGCCGTTTTCCACGTTTTTGTGAATTTTCAGTCCATGGGTATTAATTCATATATATATACGATAAAAATGATGCAAACACATAATTGATTAGATAATAACCTTAAATACTTCATTTTCAATCATCTATTTGTTTCTCGTTAAAATACTGAGTAAGATATTGAAAAGGGGAGAAGTTCGGTTTTTATTGCATATATCGACGTTTCAGCCGGATTAGAGCGGTTTTACGTGTACATCTTCCATCGTTAATATAAACGGAAAATCAAGAACATTATAGTTAATTCTAATGAAAACATATTGTTTTTATCATTTGTATTGGAAACAAGATTGTCATATGTCTTTTCTTGGATCTAAATAATACGAAACCTCGCTCTATCATTTGAAGTTAAAATCCTCAAATATGGTTATATAGTGACTTTTCACGTTTTTCATGTAGTTTGATATTACGTAAATATATTCATTTTTACCAATATTTCGATACTATTTCATGTAGTATCACTATATGTGATTTGGCCTTCAAATCTCAGAATTTCGCATAATATTGCATTTTAAGCAAGTTTTCTTGCATTTTGTTTCGTACGAAAAATCATCGAATATAGCAATATTTTGACGTTTATCATCTCCTTTTCCTTCATGTGATTTAAACAAAATATCATCGAATTAGGCAATATTTTGCCGTTTTCCACGTTTTTGTGAATTTTCAGTCCATGCGTTTTAATTCATATATATACGATAAAAATGATGAAAACACATAATTGATTAGATAATAACCATAAATACTTCATTTTCAATCATCTATTTGTTTCTCGTTAAAATACTGAGTAAGATATTGAAAAGGGGAGAATTCGGTTTTTTTGCATATATCGACGTTTCAGCGATTA
>NC_091220.1:7083309-7104508 GCF_040958095.1 Procambarus clarkii
AGTAGAAAAAGAGAAAACCAGAGTAAGAGAACTGGAGTTGGAACAGGAGAAAGAAAAAGAGAAAGCAAGACTAGAGGTCGAAAAGAAAAAGCCCAGGTCGAAAGAGAAAAAGCCCAGGTCGAAAAAGAAAAAGAGAGAACAAAACAAATGCAGATAGAAGCGAATAGAACCTTGGCTGAGCAAAGGATTGAACATGGGTTGCCAGAGAGCACCACCCAGGTATCACACCCACCAGATGTTAGGGTTAGGGAGAAGGACATTCCCTTGTTTGTTCCCGAAGAGGCAGAGAGCTTTTTCGAGCACTTTGAAAAAGTAGCCAGCATCAAGGAGTGGCCACAGGAGGAATGGGCCCAGCTGGTCCAGTTAAGATTGACCGGTGCAGCCAGGGAGGCATACACCCAATTGTCACTGGAAGAGTGCCAGGATTACGCCACAGTAAAGAGCAGCATATTGCGCTCGTTTCAGTTAACCCCAGAAGCTTATAGGAAGCGCTTCAGAGAGATGATCAAAGTTGGAGCGTGTACGTTTGCTGAGACAGCAAGAGATCTGGAAAGACGATTCCAGAGGTGGATTGAGGCTGCTGGAGTTGGATCTTACGCTGACCTGAAGCAACTGATGGTCATGGAGAAGTTCTTGGAGATGATGCATCCCGAAACAAAGTTCAAGATCCAAGAAGCAGGGATAATGGAGGTGAAAGATGCCGCAGATAGGGCGGATATGATTACTGAAGCATACAAGAGCTTAAGGGAGAACAGAGTGAGAAGCGAGGCGAGACGCAGCAATGGCAGATCCAATGGAGTCTGGGGAGGAAGAAATTATGAGAGACCCAGAAGAGTCTGGGGTGAGAAAAATTTTGATAAATGGGCAGATAAAAGTAAGTACCCTAAAACTCAGAAGAGTAGGTCGCGCACTTCATCTGAAAGTGAGGATGGAGGAGCAAAACGAGAAACTGATCGTTATCCTGGAAATCAAGAGTCCAGTAGAACCCCACAGAGTGCAAGTAGTGTACCTGGCCCGAGGAATTCTCATGCGAGTGGACAGAGTCAGAGCTACTCTGGTACATATAGAAGAGACTTTTCCCAGATGAGATGTTACAATTGTAACGGATTGGGTCACGTGATGCGAGATTGTCGGCAGGGCAAGAGAGTTGTGACCCTGGCCATGTGTGACCCCCGAGGTAAATATACTAATGTGTTCCGAGACAAACCACAGAAAGTGAACTTAGTGAACGAGAGGTATAGGCCGTTCATGAGCAAAGGTTGGATCAGTATAGGAGGCCAACCTGAGGTAGAAGTTGGTATCTTAAGAGATACCGGAGCTAATCAGAGCTTGATTGCGAGAAGCCTGATTGGGAATGATCGACGGTTAGCTGGCAGTGGGAAGATGAAAGTATATGGGTTATTGTCTGAGAGTGACATGCCCGTATGTACTGTCCAGCTAAGGTCGGAATATGTGTCGGCAGAGGTGATGTTGGGAGTGTGCCCCGACATACCTGTTCCAGGAGTCCAAGTGATCCTGGGGAATGACTTGTGCGGGACAAAGGTGTTGCCGAGAGTCGTAGCGGAGACTGTGCCAGAGGAGTGCCCAGAAGGCCACTGCACGGGTGGGACACCTGAGAGTGTGAACCTGACTGACATCCGAGGAGATGAGTCAGGAGACCGCCAAGCCATTGAATACCCTGTCTCGGTAGTGACGAAGGCAGAGGTGGCCGACGAGGAAGACACTGGAGAAGGTGAGACAGTGTCGATTCAACCGGTGGAAGATATCGACGTAGATATAGCGTGGCTGTTTGATGAAGGTCCAGCCCAGGAAAATGAAGTCTCGGTGAGGTCAAAAGTGAAGATGGCCCAGCCGAAGAAGAATCATGTGAAGAGAGCGGACCTGAGTAGAGCCCAGACTGCTGAAATTAAGAGTCGGAAGGTGAATGCAACTGTGCTGAGTAGGAATGAGGAAGGATGTGGACATACAGAGGACGAGAGTAGAGCGTCAAGTTGTCCACGAGCACAGAGGCATCTGGATAGTAGAGTTAAGTTGTTTGAGATGTCAGGAGTTGACATGTTCCACAGAAAACGTAAAGAAAAGATAGTGAAGAAGAGTAATAACCGAGAAAATGAAAGGAGAAGAGACAGTATGTGTGGAGAGGTGCTTACGAGCACTCTGGGAGAGGCAAGACGACGCGTACGGTCGAATGCTGTTGGATGTAGTACAGCGCTCGAAGAAACTTTTAGGGAAAGAAGAAGAGTTGAAGGAGAAGAAATGGAGTGGTATAGAGGTGAGAAGTGTGGGAAGAGGATGATGATGCAAGCATGGAGGAATAGAAGAAAGCCGAGGACTCGATGGAGGTCAAACAAGACGATGTCTTGGACAAATGAGGAGACGAAAGGGAGGATAGTTGGTGAAGACGAGGGAGTGAAGTATGATGGCAGGAGACGAAAGTATAATGGCAGTAGATGGAAGTGTGAAGACGACAGAGGAGGTACAGACAGTAGATGTCTGACTCTGGACGTGAAGAGAAGAAGACGAGGAAACGGAGGGTGGAGACAATAAGTAGAGTGGACCGATGGAGTGCAGGCGTCCAGGGAGGACAGCCTAGCTAAGAGGTGTCAGAGAAGTCAAATCGTTTGTGAGAAGATCATATTTCTGGCGAGTTGTGAGCCAGATGTTGCAAGGAGCAACGAACTAATTGTAGACTCCTAAGAGAGTATATGGGGTGAAGAACGAGATAGTGTGGTGGCGGATGTATTATCCCGAGCTTTGCCACTGGAATAACTCTCAAAAATAAGGGGAGGGGAGTGTTATGATCTCAGCCTACAGGAGAAACGAGTCTCCCTTCTTGAGAGTTATTCAGCAAGCCTGACCTAACTAGAAGGTCTAGCAAGTATTGAGGTGATAACGCATATGTAAAATAGTTGGTTGGATATGTGTAACAGTTTGAGATTATGGGCAATGCAGAAGAAAACAGATAAATGACTGGCTAGGAGATGTGGACATTTTGCTGGAGGCGTGAGGCTCGCTTCTGGAGGACCTTGACCTCACTTGAGTGCCAGACATCGCAGGGGGAAGCCGCGCTCCGTTGAGCTCCCGCCAGAAGGGAACCCCTAGTGATATATCTCGAAGAGAAGAGAAGTGTGCGGACGTACCAGCTGTGGAATCGAGCTGGGAACGTTGTGGTCTCAAGTCCTGGTCGACGAGCAGATATTAAATCGCCCAGAAGCATTATTGTGTGCTGTGTGGAGCGCCCTGACCAGACGCCGTCAGAGGGAAAGCGCCCTCGACCAATTAATCTGTGGTAAGCACGATAAACGCCAGTTCATAGTGATCACTTGTAGTTGGTCGTGTGCCCAGCGACAGTAGCGATGTTTATTTATAAGTTAGACATATTTTAATAAGGCAGAAAGCCTGAAATAAGAGAGTGGAGAGGGAGGAACACGGAGCGACGTCCGTTCCCTCTGAGCGCTGGCGGACGACTGAGGGAGCCTGGCTCCGGATGGAGGAAGACCCTCCCAGCGAGTGAGGACCGCGCCAGGCGAGGTGGAGTATGGACCCGCCCAAAACGGGGGAGTCCACTCTCACTGTATGTAGAGGACAGATAGAGGTTTGAGGCAAGCATATTGTGTGGTTATTTTTGTTTATGTGTTAAAGGGGAACATTTTATTGGAGTGTCGATGGGTTGCAGGTTTGTCTTTTGGGGAAGAAGTTGCTGAGAACTTCGAAGCAAGCAGATGATGTAGCTGATGAGACTCCAAGGTTGGGGAGCAGAGGACCTCGAGCTGTGAGGAGAAGCAGCAGTGAAGAGGAGTGTCACGTGCTTCTGTAGAGGTGGTGTAGCAGCCAAGAGAGCTGTGGAAGAACCTAACAGAAGGGTGAAGCACCGTAGTTGCACAAGGAAACTTCATGATAGCAGCCTGGAGGAGCTGCAGAGGATCCTGGTAGTGAAGCCCGGAAGAACCTAAGGATATTAGGGTTGTGAACTTCCAGAGGTGGAAGGGGAAGTTCTGGTGGATTACTAGTAGGGAGTTGATAGTGTTTGGTTGTCATTAGCGTGCAAGACGCAGTGAGAGGTGAGTGACTGTTGGCATTCTTATGTCAAGGAGTTTTTTATACTGAGGTATCAATGAACATTTATACTGGTATATGTTATTGCATTCAAATGCTGATTTTCTATATATACATTATCTTGCTGATAGTGCAACAGTGTATGTAGGCTTGACCAACTTGAGGAGGTTAATGGTATCAGGTGGCGAACCAGGAGATAGGATACCCCTTGATAAGCTGATAATAGAGTTCTGATGGTATTGGAGTGCAACCTGATTGTGATATTATAGAGTATAGGATTCATTATTATTATATGTGTGTATGTATCGTGTATGTGCTTTGTTCAGTAAATGTGTCACAATTTGCTGGTGTTTGCCCTTGTCCTAGTGAGGCTTCCCAGGAAGTAGTGAAGAAGGAGAGAGAGAGAGAAAGAGCCAAGAACCACTGCTGTGGACAGGGTAAGAGGTAATACTAGTAAGTCATAGGGGATTGAGGAGATCATATCTCATAAGGAGAGAGTGGGGAGTCACAGCGGCTCGAGTGGGTGTGTGCACGTGACAACGAGGCTAAGTGTTGGAGCCGCATCCCCTAAGCGTGTGACGTTGAGCCCCTCTCCAAGAGCGAGAAGCGCCAAGGGTGATCTCCTAGTATAAGCACTCTGCCGAGTTGTGGGTTGGGTTGTCCATAGAGAAGGATCGACGACGACAACACCAACCAACCCACAGTCTATGATATGCATCACTTTTATCGTATATATATATGAATTAATACCCATGGACGGAAAATTCACAAAAACGTGGAAAACGGCAAAATATTGCCTAATTCGATGATATTTTGTTTAAATCACATGAAGGAAAAGGAGATGATAAACGTTAAAATATTGCTAAATTCGATGATTTTTCGTACGAAGCAAAATGCAAGAAAACTTGCTTAAAATGCAATATTATGCGAAATTCTGAGATTTGAAGGCCAAATCACATATCGTGATACTACATGAAATAGTATCGAAATATTGGAAAAAATGAATATATTTACGTAATATCAAACTACATGAAAAACGTGAAAAAAGTCACTATATAACC
Organism: Procambarus clarkii; assembly: GCF_040958095.1. Taxonomy (NCBI): domain Eukaryota; kingdom Metazoa; phylum Arthropoda; class Malacostraca; order Decapoda; family Cambaridae; genus Procambarus; species Procambarus clarkii. The sequence continues at coordinate 7,088,427 of NC_091220.1, forward strand.
ATATTTGAGGATTTTAACTTCAAATCATAGAGCGAGGTTTCGTATTATTTAGTTCCAAGAAAAGACATATGACAATGTTGTTTCCAATACAAATGATAAAAAACAATGTGTTTTCATTAGAATTAACTATAATGTTCTTGATTTTCCGTTTATATTAACGAGGGAAGATGTACACGTAAAACCGCTCTAATCCGGCTGAAACGTCGATATATGCAATAAAAACCGAACTTCTCCCCTTTTCAATATCTTACTCAGTATTTTAACGAGAAACAAATAGATGACTGAAAATGAAGTATTTAAGGTTATTATCTAATCAATTATGTGTTTGCATCATTTTTATCGTATATATATGAATTAAAACCCATGGACTGAAAATTCACAATAACGTGGAAAACGGCAAAATATTGCCTAATTCGATGATATTTTGTTTAAATCACATGAAGGAAAAGGAGATGATAAACGTCAAAATATTGCTATATTCGATGATTTTTCGTACGAAACAAAATGCAAGAAAACTTGCTTAAAATGCAATATTATGCGAAATTCTGAGATTTGAAGGCCAAATCACATATCGTGATACTACATGAAATAGTATCGAAATATTGGTAAAATGAATATATTTACGTAATATCAAACTACCTGAAAAACGTGAAAAGTCACTATATAACCATATTTGAGGATTTTAACTTCAAATCATAGAGCGAGGTTTCGAATTATTTAGATCCAAGAAAAGACATATGACAATCTTGTTTCCAATACAAATGATAAAAAACAATGTGTTTCATTAGAATTAACTATAATGTTCTTGATTTTCCGTTTATATTAACGATGGAAGATGTACACGTAAAACCGCTCTAATCCGGCTGAAACGTCGATATATTCAATAAAAACCGAACTTCTCCCCTTTTCAATATCTTACTCAGTATTTTAACGAGAAACAAATAGATAATTGAAAATGAAGTATTTAAGGTTATTATCTAATCAATTATGTGTTTGCATCATTTTTATCGTATATATATATGAATTAATACCCATGGACTGAAAATTCACAAAAACGTGGAAAACGGCAAAATATTGCCTAATTCGATGATATTTTGTTTAAATCACATGAAGGAAAAGGAGATGATAAACGTCAAAATATTGCTATATTCGATGATTTTTCGTACGAAACAAAATGCAAGAAAACTTGCTTAAAATGCAATATTATGCAAAATTCTGAGATTTGAAGGCCAAATCACATCGTGATACTACATGAAATAGTATCGAAATATTGGTAAAATGAATATATTTACGTAATATCAAACTACATGAAAAACGTGAAAAAAGTCACTATATAACCATATTTGAGGATTTTAACTTCAAATCATAGAGCGAGGTTTCGTATTATTTAGTTCCAAGAAAAGACATATGACAATGTTGTTTCCAATACAAATGATAAAAAACAATGTGTTTTCATTAGAATTAACTATAATGTTCTTGATTTTCCGTTTATATTAACGATGGGAGATTTACACGTAAAACCGCTCTAATCCGGCTGAAACGTCGATATATGCAATAAAAACCGAACTTCTCCCCTTTTCAATATCTTACTCAGTATTTTAACGAGAAACAAATAGATGATTGAAAATGAAGTATTTAAGGTTATTATCTAATCAATTATGTGTTTGCATCATTTTTATCGTATATATATGAATTAAAACCCATGGACTGAAAATTCACAATAACGTGGAAAACGGCAAAATATTGCCTAATTCGATGATATTTTGTTTAAATCACATGAAGGAAAAGGAGATGATAAACGTCAAAATATTGCTATATTCGATGATTTTTCGTACGAAACAAAATGCAAGAAAACTTGCTTAAAATGCAATATTATGCGAAATTCTGAGATTTGAAGGCCAAATCACATATCGTGATACTACATGAAATAGTATCGAAATATTGGTAAAATGAATATATTTACGTAATATCAAACTACCTGAAAAACGTGAAAAAGTCACTATATAACCATATTTGAGGATTTTAACTTCAAATCATAGAGCGAGGTTTCGTATTATTTAGATCCAAGAAAAGACATATGACAATCTTGTTTCCAATACAAATGATAAAAAACAATGTGTTTTCATTAGAATTAACTATAATGTTCTTGATTTTCCGTTTATATTAACGATGGAAGATGTACACGTAAAACCGCTCTAATCCGGCTGAAACGTCGATATATTCAATAAAAACCGAACTTCTCCCCTTTTCAATATCTTACTCAGTATTTTAACGAGAAACAAATAGATAATTGAAAATGAAGTATTTAAGGTTATTATCTAATCAATTATGTGTTTGCATCATTTTTATCGTATATATATATGAATTAATACCCATGGACTGAAAATTCACAAAAACGTGGAAAACGGCAAAATATTGCCTAATTCGATGATATTTTGTTTAAATCACATGAAGGAAAAGGAGATGATAAACGTCAAAATATTGCTATATTCGATGATTTTTCGTACGAAACAAAATGCAAGAAAACTTGCTTAAAATGCAATATTATGCAAAATTCTGAGATTTGAAGGCCAAATCACATCGTGATACTACATGAAATAGTATCGAAATATTGGTAAAATGAATATATTTACGTAATATCAAACTACATGAAAAACGTGAAAAAAGTCACTATATAACCATATTTGAGGATTTTAACTTCAAATCATAGAGCGAGGTTTCGTATTATTTAGTTCCAAGAAAAGACATATGACAATGTTGTTTCCAATACAAATGATAAAAAACAATGTGTTTTCATTAGAATTAACTATAATGTTCTTGATTTTCCGTTTATATTAACGATGGGAGATTTACACGTAAAACCGCTCTAATCCGGCTGAAACGTCGATATATGCAATAAAAACCGAACTTCTCCCCTTTTCAATATCTTACTCAGTATTTTAACGAGAAACAAATAGATGATTGAAAATGAAGTATTTAAGGTTATTATCTAATCAATTATGTGTTTGCATCATTTTTATCGTATATATATGAATTAATACCCATGGACGGAAAATTCACAAAAACGTGGAAAACGGCAAAATATTGCCTAATTCGATGATATTTTGTTTAAATCACATGAAGGAAAAGGAGATGATAAACGTTAAAATATTGCTAAATTCGATGATTTTTCGTACTAAGCAAAATGCAAGAAAACTTGCTTAAAATGCAATATTATGCGAAATTCTGAGATTTGAAGGCCAAATCACATATCGTGATACTACATGAAATAGTATCGAAATATTGGTAAAAATGAATATATTTACGTAATATCAAACTACATGAAAAACGTGAAAAAAGTCACTATATAACCATATTTGAGGATTTTAACTTCAAATCATAGAGCGAGGTTTCGTATTATTTAGTTCCAAGAAAAGACATATGACAATGTTGTTTCCAATACAAATGATAAAAAACAATGTGTTTTCATTAGAATTAACTATAATGTTCTTGATTTTCCGTTTATATTAACGATGGAAGATGTACACGTAAAACCGCTCTAATCCGACTGAAACGTCGATATATGCAATAAAAACCGAACTTCTCCCCTTTTCAATATCTTACTCAGTATTTTAACGAGAAACAAATAGATGATTGAAAATGAAGTATTTAAGGTTATTATCTAATCAATTATGTGTTTGCATCATTTTTATCATATATATATATATGAATTAATACCCATGGACGGAAAATTCACAAAAACGTAGAAAACGGAAAAATATTGCCTAATTCGATGATATTTTGTTTAAATCACATGAAGGAAAAGGAGATGATAAACGTTAAAATATTGCTAAATTCGATGATTTTTCGTACTAAGCAAAATGCAAGAAAACTTGCTTAAAATGCAATATTATGCGAAATTCTGAGATTTGAAGGCCAAATCACATATCGTGATACTACATGAAATAGTATCGAAATATTGGTAAAAATGAATATATTTACGTAATATCAAACTACATGAAAAACGTGAAAAAGTCACTATATAACCATATTTGAGGATTTTAACTTCAAATCATAGAGCGAGGTTTCGTATTATTTAGATCCAAGAAAAGACATATGATAATGTTGTTTCCAATACAAATGATAAAAAACAATGTGTTTTCATTAGAATTAACTATAATGTTCTTGATTTTCCGTTTATATTAACGATGGAAGATGTACACGTAAAACCGCTCTAATCCGGCTGAAACGTCGATATATGCAATAAAAACCGAACTTCTCCCCTTTTCAATATCTTACTCAGTATTTTAACGAGAAACAAATAGATGATTGAAAATGAAGTATTTAAGGTTATTATCTAATCAATTATGTGTTTGCATCATTTTTATCGTATATATATATGAATTAAAACCCATGGACTGAAAATTCACAAAAACGTGGAAAACGGCAAAATATTGCCTAATTCGATGATATTTTGTTTAAATCACATGAAGGAAAAGGAGATGATAAACGTCAAAATATTGCTATATTCGATGATTTTTCGTACGAAACAAAATGCAAGAAAACTTGCTTAAAATGCAATATTATGCGAAATTCTGAGATTTGAAGGCCAAATCACATATCGTGATACTACATGAAATAGTATCGAAATATTGGTAAAAATGAATATATTTACGTAATATCAAACTACCTGAAAAACGTGAAAAAGTCACTATATAACCATATTTGAGGATTTTAACTTCAAATCATAGAGCGAGGTTTCGTATTATTTAGATCCAAGAAAAGACATGACAATGTTGTTTCCAATACAAATGATAAAAAACAATGTGTTTTCATTAGAATTAACTATAATGTTCTTGATTTTCCGTTTATATTAACGATGGAAGATGTACACGTAAAACCGCTCTAATCCGGCTGAAACGTCGATATATGCAATAAAAACCGAACTTCTCCCCTTTTCAATATCTTACTCAGTATTTTAACGAGAAACAAATAGATGATTGAAAATGAAGTATTTAAGGTTATTATCTAATCAATTATGTGTTTGCATCACTTTTATCGTATATATATATGAATTAATACCCATGGACGGAAAATTCACAAAAACGTGGAAAACGGCAAAATATTGCCTAATTCGATGATATTTTGTTTAAATCACATGAAGGAAAAGGAGATGATAAACGTTAAAATATTGCTAAATTCGATGATTTTTCGTACGAAGCAAAATGCAAGAAAACTTGCTTAAAATGCAATATTATGCGAAATTCTGAGATTTGAAGGCCAAATCACATATCGTGATACTACATGAAATAGTATCGAAATATTGGTAAAAATGAATATATTTACGTAATATCAAACTACATGAAAAACGTGAAAAAAGTCACTATATAACCATATTTGAGGATTTTAACTTCAAATCATAGAGCGAGGTTTCGTATTATTTAGTTCCAAGAAAAGACATATGACAATGTTGTTTCCAATACAAATGATAAAAAACAATGTGTTTTCATTAGAATTAACTATAATGTTCTTGATTTTCCGTTTATATTAACGAGGGAAGATGTACACGTAAAACCGCTCTAATCCGGCTGAAACGTCGATATATGCAATAAAAACCGAACTTCTCCCCTTTTCAATATCTTACTCAGTATTTTAACGAGAAACAAATAGATGACTGAAAATGAAGTATTTAAGGTTATTATCTAATCAATTATGTGTTTGCATCATTTTTATCGTATATATATGATTTAAAACCCATGGACTGAAAATTCACAATAACGTGGAAAACGGCAAAATATTGCCTAATTCGATGATATTTTGTTTAAATCACATGAAGGAAAAGGAGATGATAAACGTCAAAATATTGCTATATTCGATGATTTTTCGTACGAAACAAAATGCAAGAAACTTGCTTAAAATGCAATATTAGGCGAAATTCTGAGATTTGAAGGCCAAATTACATATCGTGATACTACATGAAATAGTATCGAAATATTGGTAAAAATGAATATATTTACGTAATATCAAACTACATGAAAAACGTGAAAAAAGTCACTATATAACCATATTTGAGGATTTTAACTTCAAATCATAGAGCGAGGTTTCGTATTATTTAGTTCCAAGAAAAGACATATGACAATGTTGTTTCCAATACAAATGATAAAAAACAATGTGTTTTCATTAGAATTAACTATAATGTTCTTGATTTTCCGTTTATATTAACGAGGGAAGATGTACACGTAAAACCGCTTTAATCCGGCTGAAACGTCGATATATGCAATAAAAACCGAACTTCTCCCCTTTTCAATATCTTACTCAGTATTTTAACGAGAAACAAATAGATGATTGAAAATGAAGTATTTAAGGTTATTATCTAATCAATTATGTGTTTGCATCATTTTTATCGTATATATATATGAATTAATACCCATGGACGGAAAATTCACAAAAACGTGGAAAACGGCAAAATATTGCCTAATTCGATGATATTTTGTTTAAATCACATGAAGGAAAAGGAGATGATAAACGTTAAAATATTGCTAAATTCGATGATTTTTCGTACGAAGCAAAATGCAAGAAAACTTGCTTAAAATGCAATATTATGCGAAATTCTGAGATTTGAAGGCCAAATCACATATCGTGATACTACATGAAATAGTATCGAAATATTGGTAAAAATGAATATATTTACGTAATATCAAACTACATGAAAAACGTGAAAAAAGTCACTATATAACCATATTTGAGGATTTTAACTTCAAATCATAGAGCGAGGTTTCGTATTATTTAGTTCCAAGAAAAGACATATGACAATGTTGTTTCCAATACAAATGATAAAAAACAATGTGTTTTCATTAGAATTAACTATAATGTTCTTGATTTTCCGTTTATATTAACGAGGGAAGATGTACACGTAAAACCGCTCTAATCCGGCTGAAACGTCGATATATGCAATAAAAACCGAACTTCTCCCCTTTTCAATATCTTACTCAGTATTTTAACGAGAAACAAATAGATGACTGAAAATGAAGTATTTAAGGTTATTATCTAATCAATTATGTGTTTGCATCATTTTTATCGTATATATATGAATTAAAACCCATGGACTGAAAATTCACAATAACGTGGAAAACGGCAAAATATTGCCTAATTCGATGATATTTTGTTTAAATCACATGAAGGAAAAGGAGATGATAAACGTCAAAATATTGCTATATTCGATGATTTTTCGTACGAAACAAAATGCAAGAAAACTTGCTTAAAATGCAATATTATGCGAAATTCTGAGATTTGAAGGCCAAATCACATATCGTGATACTACATGAAATAGTATCGAAATATTGGTAAAAATGAATATATTTACGTAATATCAAACTACATGAAAAACGTGAAAAAAGTCACTATATAACCATATTTGAGGATTTTAACTTCAAATCATAGAGCGAGGTTTCGTATTATTTAGTTCCAAGAAAAGACATATGACAATGTTGTTTCCAATACAAATGATAAAAAACAATGTGTTTTCATTAGAATTAACTATAATGTTCTTGATTTTCCGTTTATATTAACGATGGAAGATGTACACGTAAAACCGCTCTAATCCGACTGAAACGTCGATATATGCAATAAAAACCGAACTTCTCCCCTTTTCAATATCTTACTCAGTATTTTAACGAGAAACAAATAGATGATTGAAAATGAAGTATTTAAGGTTATTATCTAATCAATTATGTGTTTGCATCATTTTTATCGTATATATATATGAATTAATACCCATGGACGGAAAATTCACAAAAACGTAGAAAACGGAAAAATATTGCCTAATTCGATGATATTTTGTTTAAATCACATGAAGGAAAAGGAGATGATAAACGTTAAAATATTGCTAAATTCGATGATTTTTCGTACTAAGCAAAATGCAAGAAAACTTGCTTAAAATGCAATATTATGCGAAATTCTGAGATTTGAAGGCCAAATCACATATCGTGATACTACATGAAATAGTATCGAAATATTGGTAAAAATGAATATATTTACGTAATATCAAACTACATGAAAAACGTGAAAAAAGTCACTATATAACCATATTTGAGGATTTTAACTTCAAATCATAGAGCGAGGTTTCGTATTATTTAGATCCAAGAAAAGACATATGATAATGTTGTTTCCAATACAAATGATAAAAAACAATGTGTTTTCATTAGAATTAACTATAATGTTCTTGATTTTCCGTTTATATTAACGATGGAAGATGTACACGTAAAACCGCTCTAATCCGGCTGAAACGTCGATATATGCAATAAAAACCGAACTTCTCCCCTTTTCAATATCTTACTCAGTATTTTAACGAGAAACAAATAGATGATTGAAAATGAAGTATTTAAGGTTATTATCTAATCAATTATGTGTTTGCATCATTTTTATCGTATATATATGAATTAAAACCCATGGACTGAAAATTCACAAAAACGTGGAAAACGGCAAAATATTGCCTAATTCGATGATATTTTGTTTAAATCACATGAAGGAAAAGGAGATGATAAACGTCAAAATATTGCTATATTCGATGATTTTTCGTACGAAACAAAATGCAAGAAAACTTGCTTAAAATGCAATATTATGCGAAATTCTGAGATTTGAAGGCCAAATCACATATCGTGATACTACATGAAATAGTATCGAAATATTGGTAAAAATGAATATATTTACGTAATATCAAACTACCTGAAAAACGTGAAAAGTCACTATATAACCATATTTGAGGATTTTAACTTCAAATCATAGAGCGAGGTTTCGTATTATTTAGATCCAAGAAAAGACATATGACAATGTTGTTTCCAATACAAATGATAAAAAACAATGTGTTTTCATTAGAATTAACTATAATGTTCTTGATTTTCCGTTTATATTAACGATGGAAGATGTACACGTAAAACCGCTCTAATCCGGCTGAAACGTCGATATATGCAATAAAAACCGAACTTCTCCCCTTTTCAATATCTTACTCAGAATTTTAACGAGAAACAAATAGATGATTGAAAATGAAGTATTTAAGGTTATTATCTAATCAATTATGTGTTTGCATCATTTTTATCGTAGATATATATGAATTAATACCCATGGACGGAAAATTCACAAAAACGTGGAAAACGGAAAAATATTGCCTAATTCGATGATATTTTGTTTAAATCACATGAAGGAAAAGGAGATGATAAACGTTAAAATATTGCTAAATTCGATGATTTTTCGTACGAAGCAAAATGCAAGAAAACTTGCTTAAAATGCAATATTATGCGAAATTCTGAGATTTGAAGGCCAAATCACATATCGTGATACTACATGAAATAGTATCGAAATATTGGTAAAAATGAATATATTTACGTAATATCAAACTACATGAAAAACGTGAAAAAAGTCACTATATAACCATATTTGAGGATTTTAACTTCAAATCATAGAGCGAGGTTTCGTATTATTTAGTTCCAAGAAAAGACATATGACAATGTTGTTTCCAATACAAATGATAAAAAACAATGTGTTTTCATTAGAATTAACTATAATGTTCTTGATTTTCCATTTATATTAACGAGGGAAGATGTACACGTAAAACCGCTTTAATCCGGCTGAAACGTCGATATATGCAATAAAAACCGAACTTCTCCCCTTTTCAATATCTTACTCAGTATTTTAACGAGAAACAAATAGATGATTGAAAATGAAGTATTTAAGGTTATTATCTAATCAATTATGTGTTTGCATCACTTTTATCGTATATATATATGAATTAATACCCATGGACGGAAAATTCACAAAAACGTGGAAAACGGCAAAATATTGCCTAATTCGATGATATTTTGTTTAAATCACATGAAGGAAAAGGAGATGATAAACGTTAAAATATTGCTAAATTCGATGATTTTTCGTACGAAGCAAAATGCAAGAAAACTTGCTTAAAATGCAATATTATGCGAAATTCTGAGATTTGAAGGCCAAATCACATATCGTGATACTACATGAAATAGTATCGAAATATTGGTAAAAATGAATATATTTACGTAATATCAAACTACATGAAAAACGTGAAAAAAGTCACTATATAACCATATTTGAGGATTTTAACTTCAAATCATAGAGCGAGGTTTCGTATTATTTAGTTCCAAGAAAAGACATATGACAATGTTGTTTCCAATACAAATGATAAAAAACAATGTGTTTTCATTAGAATTAACTATAATGTTCTTGATTTTCCGTTTATATTAACGAGGGAAGATGTACACGTAAAACCGCTCTAATCCGGCTGAAACGTCGATATATGCAATAAAAACCGAACTTCTCCCCTTTTCAATATCTTACTCAGTATTTTAACGAGAAACAAATAGATGACTGAAAATGAAGAATTTAAGGTTATTATCTAATCAATTATGTGTTTGCATCATTTTTATCGTATATATATGAATTAAAACCCATGGACTGAAAATTCACAATAACGTGGAAAACGGCAAAATATTGCCTAATTCGATGATATTTTGTTTAAATCACATGAAGGAAAAGGAGATGATAAACGTCAAAATATTGCTATATTCGATGATTTTTCGTACGAAACAAAATGCAAGAAACTTGCTTAAAATGCAATATTAGGCGAAATTCTGAGATTTGAAGGCCAAATCACATATCGTGATACTACATGAAATAGTATCGAAATATTGGTAAAAATGAATATATTTACGTAATATCAAACTACATGAAAAACGTGAAAAAAGTCACTATATAACCATATTTGAGGATTTTAACTTCAAATCATAGAGCGAGGTTTCGTATTATTTAGTTCCAAGAAAAGACATATGACAATGTTGTTTCCAATACAAATGATAAAAAACAATGTGTTTTCATTAGAATTAACTATAATGTTCTTGATTTTCCGTTTATATTAACGAGGGAAGATGTACACGTAAAACCGCTTTAATCCGGCTGAAACGTCGATATATGCAATAAAAACCGAACTTCTCCCCTTTTCAATATCTTACTCAGTATTTTAACGAGAAACAAATAGATGATTGAAAATGAAGTATTTAAGGTTATTATCTAATCAATTATGTGTTTGCATCATTTTTATCGTATATATATATGAATTAATACCCATGGACGGAAAATTCACAAAAACGTGGAAAACGGCAAAATATTGCCTAATTCGATGATATTTTGTTTAAATCACATGAAGGAAAAGGAGATGATAAACGTCAAAATATTGCTATATTCGATGACTTTTCGTACGAAACAAAATGCAAGAAAACTTGCTTAAAATGCAATATTATGCGAAATTCTGAGATTTGAAGGCCAAATCACATATCGTGATACTACATGAAATAGTATCGAAATATTGGTAAAATGAATATATTTACGTAATATCAAACTACCTGAAAAACGTGAAAAAGTCACTATATAACCATATTTGAGGATTTTAACTTCAAATCATAGAGCGAGGTTTCGTATTATTTAAATCCAAGAAAAGACATATGACAATCTTGTTTCCAATACAAATGATAAAAAACAATGTGTTTTCATTAGAATTAACTATAATGTTCTTGATTTTCCGTTTATATTAACGATGGAAGATGTACACGTAAAACCGCTCTAATCCGGCTGAAACGTCGATATATGCAATAAAAACCGAACTTCTCCCCTTTTCAATATCTTACTCAGTATTTTAACGAGAAACAAATAGATGATTGAAAATGAAGTATTTAAGGTTATTATCTAATCAATTATGTGTTTGCATCATTTTTATCGTATATATATATGAATTAATACCCATGGACGGAAAATTCACAAAAACGTGGAAAACGGCAAAATATTGCCTAATTCGAGGATATTTTGTTTAAATCACATGAAGGAAAAGGAGATGATAAACGTTAAAATATTGCGAAATTCGATGATTTTTTCGTGCGAAGCAAAATGCAAGAAAACTTGCTTAAAAGGCAATATTATGCGAAATTCTGAGATTTGAAGGCCAAATCACATATCGTGATACTACATGAAATAGTATCGAAATATTGGTAAAAATGAATATATTTACGTAATATCAAACTACATGAAAAACGTGAAAAAAGTCACTATATAACCATATTTGAGGATTTTAACTTCAAATCATAGAGCGAGGTTTCGTATTATTTAGTTCCAAGAAAAGACATATGACAATGTTGTTTCCAATACAAATGATAAAAAACAATGTGTTTTCATTAGAATTAACTATAATGTTCTTGATTTTCCGTTTATATTAACGATGGGAGATTTACACGTAAAACCGCTCTAATCCGGCTGAAACGTCGATATATGCAATAAAAACCGAACTTCTCCCCTTTTCAATATCTTACTCAGTATTTTAACGAGAAACAAATAGATGATTGAAAATGAAGTATTTAAGGTTATTATCTAATCAATTATGTGTTTGCATCATTTTTATCGTATATATATATGAAATAATACCCATGGACGGAAAATTCACAAAAACGTGGAAAACGGCAAAATATTGCCTAATTCGATGATATTTTGTTTAAATCACATGAAGGAAAAGGAGATGATAAACGTTAAAATATTGCTAAATTCGATGATTTTTCGTACTAAGCAAAATGCAAGAAAACTTGCTTAAAATGCAATATTATGCGAAATTCTGAGATTTGAAGGCCAAATCACATATCGTGATACTACATGAAATAGTATCGAAATATTGGTACAAATGAATATATCTACGTAATATCAAACTACATGAAAAACGTGAAAAAAGTCACTATATAACCATATTTGAGGATTTTAACTTCAAATCATAGAGCGAGGTTTCGTATTATTTAGTTCCAAGAAAAGACATATGACAATGTTGTTTCCAATACAAATGATAAAAAACAATGTGTTTTCATTAGAATTAACTATAATGTTCTTGATTTTCCGTTTATATTAACGAGGGAAGATGTACACGTAAAACCGCTCTAATCCGGCTGAAACGTCGATATATGCAATAAAAACCGAACTTCTCCCCTTTTCAATATCTTACTCAGTATTTTAACGAGAAACAAATAGATGATTGAGAATGAAGTATTTAAGGTTATTATCTAATCAATTATGTGTTTGCATCATTTTTATCGTATATATATATGAATTAAAACCCATGGACTGAAAATTCACAAAAACGTGGAAAACGGCAAAATATTGCCTAATTCGATGATATTTTGTTTAAATCACATGAAGGAAAAGGAGATGATAAACGTCAAAATATTGCTATATTCGATGATTTTTCGTACGAAACAAAATGCAAGAAAACTTGCTTAAAATGCAATATTATGCGAAATTCTGAGATTTGAAGGCCAAATCACATATCGTGATACTACATGAAATAGTATCGAAATATTGGTAAAAATGAATATATTTACGTAATATCAAACTACATGAAAAACGTGAAAAAAGTCACTATATAACCATATTTGAGGATTTTAACTTCAAATCATAGAGCGAGGTTTCGTATTATTTAGTTCTAAGAAAAGACATATGACAATGTTGTTTCCAATACAAATGATAAAAAACAATGTGTTTTCATTAGAATTAACTATAATGTTCTTGATTTTCCGTTTATATTAACGATGGAAGATGTACACGTAAAACCGCTCTAATCCGGCTGAAACGTCGATATATGCAATAAAAACCGAACTTCTCCCCTTTTCAATATCTTACTCAGTATTTTAACGAGAAACAAATAGATGATTGAAAATGAAGTATTTAAGGTTATTATCTAATCAATTATGTGTTTGCATCATTTTTATCGTATATATATATGAATTAATACCCATGGACGGAAAATTCACAAAAACGTAGAAAACGGAAAAATATTGCCTAATTCGATGATATTTTGTTTAAATCACATGAAGGAAAAGGAGATGATAAACGTTAAAATATTGCTAAATTCGATGATTTTTCGTACTAAGCAAAATGCAAGAAAACTTGCTTAAAATGCAATATTATGCGAAATTCTGAGATTTGAAGGCCAAATCACATATCGTGATACTACATGAAATAGTATCGAAATATTGGTAAAAATGAATATATTTACGTAATATCAAACTACATGAAAAACGTGAAAAAAGTCACTATATAACCATATTTGAGGATTTTAACTTCAAATCATAGAGCGAGGTTTCGTATTATTTAGATCCAAGAAAAGACATATGATAATGTTGTTTCCAATACAAATGATAAAAAACAATGTGTTTTCATTAGAATTAACTATAATGTTCTTGATTTTCCGTTTATATTAACGATGGAAGATGTACACGTAAAACCGCTCTAATCCGGCTGAAACGTCGATATATGCAATAAAAACCGAACTTCTCCCCTTTTCAATATCTTACTCAGTATTTTAACGAGAAACAAATAGATGATTGAAAATGAAGTATTTAAGGTTATTATCTAATCAATTATGTGTTTGCATCATTTTTATCGTATATATATATGAATTAATACCCATGGACGGAAAATTCACAAAAACGTGGAAAACGGCAAAATATTGCCTAATTCGATGATATTTTGTTTAAATCACATGAAGGAAAAGGAGATGATAAACGTCAAAATATTGCTATATTCGATGACTTTTCGTACGAAACAAAATGCAAGAAAACTTGCTTAAAATGCAATATTATGCGAAATTCTGAGATTTGAAGGCCAAATCACATATCGTGATACTACATGAAATAGTATCGAAATATTGGTAAAATGAATATATTTACGTAATATCAAACTACCTGAAAAACGTGAAAAGTCACTATATAACCATATTTGAGGATTTTAACTTCAAATCATAGAGCGAGGTTTCGTATTATTTAAATCCAAGAAAAGACATATGACAATCTTGTTTCCAATACAAATGATAAAAAACAATGTGTTTTCATTAGAATTAACTATAATGTTCTTGATTTTCCGTTTATATTAACGATGGAAGATGTACACGTAAAACCGCTCTAATCCGGCTGAAACGTCGATATATGCAATAAAAACCGAACTTCTCCCCTTTTCAATATCTTACTCAGTATTTTAACGAGAAACAAATAGATGATTGAAAATGAAGTATTTAAGGTTATTATCTAATCAATTATGTGTTTGCATCATTTTTATCGTATATATATATGAATTAATACCCATGGACGGAAAATTCACAAAAACGTGGAAAACGGCAAAATATTGCCTAATTCGAGGATATTTTGTTTAAATCACATGAAGGAAAAGGAGATGATAAACGTTAAAATATTGCTAAATTCGATGATTTTTTCGTACGAAGCAAAATGCAAGAAAACTTGCTTAAAAGGCAATATTATGCGAAATTCTGAGATTTGAAGGCCAAATCACATATCGTGATACTACATGAAATAGTATCGAAATATTGGTAAAAATGAATATATTTACGTAATATCAAACTACATGAAAAACGTGAAAAAAGTCACTATATAACCATATTTGAGGATTTTAACTTCAAATCATAGAGCGAGGTTTCGTATTATTTAGTTCCAAGAAAAGACATATGACAATGTTGTTTCCAATACAAATGATAAAAAACAATGTGTTTTCATTAGAATTAACTATAATGTTCTTGATTTTCCGTTTATATTAACGATGGGAGATTTACACGTAAAACCGCTCTAATCCGGCTGAAACGTCGATATATGCAATAAAAACCGAACTTCTCCCCTTTTCAATATCTTACTCAGTATTTTAACGAGAAACAAATAGATGATTGAAAATGAAGTATTTAAGGTTATTATCTAATCAATTATGTGTTTGCATCATTTTTATCGTATATATATATGAAATAATACCCATGGACGGAAAATTCACAAAAACGTGGAAAACGGCAAAATATTGCCTAATTCGATGATATTTTGTTTAAATCACATGAAGGAAAAGGAGATGATAAACGTTAAAATATTGCTAAATTCGATGATTTTTCGTACTAAGCAAAATGCAAGAAAACTTGCTTAAAATGCAATATTATGCGAAATTCTGAGATTTGAAGGCCAAATCACATATCGTGATACTACATGAAATAGTATCGAAATATTGGTACAAAT
>NC_091220.1:7105008-7137532 GCF_040958095.1 Procambarus clarkii
TCCTTCATGTGATTTAACAAAATATCATGGAATTAGGCAATATTTTGCCGTTTTCCACGTTTTTGTGGAATTTTCCGTCCATGGGTATTAATTCATATATATAGTAGTAGTAGGCATCCTTCAGTCTCGGGAGACTATGGAGTGCGCCCTAGTTGTCAATCCTGGTGCAGCGTCTGTGTGACTGATGAGGCCAATCCGAGAGTGGCAGTCCATCCCACACCGAGCACAAACGAAGTCGATTCTGGTCTGTCTTCCTGGTTACCGGCTTTCCTTCTCTGTCTCTTGCCTCCGAATCCTTGGCAAGTGACTCCTCGAACTTGGAGAGACCTCGTTGAACAGACTGCCTCCAGGCTGAACGGTCTGTAGCCAGTGTCTCCCATATAGCAAGATCGACGTCCATGGCTTTCAGGTCCCTTTTGCATACGTCTTTATACCGTAGCTGGGGCTTGCCTACTGGACGCTTTCCTGCCTCAGCTCTCCATACATGAGATCCTTGGGATCCTGCCGTCGCCCATTCGCACAACGTGCCCGAGCCAGCGCATTCGTCTCTGTTTCAGCATTGTGTACATGCTGGTGATTCTTGCTCTCCCCAAGACGTTGTTGTTTGTCACCTTGTCCTGCCAGGTGATGTCCAAGATGTGTCGAAGGCAGCGCATGTGGTAGGCATTCAGCCGTCTTTCCTGACGGGCGCGGAGTGTCAAGACTCACTGCATAAAGGAGAGTGCTCAGGACACAGGATCTGTAAACCTGAATCTTAGTATACTCAGTTAGCCTATTGTTGGCCCACACTCTCTTTGTCAGTTTGGACATGGTAGTAGATGCCTTACCGATGCGTTTGTTTAGCTCCGTATCAGAGAGAGGGAGTCAGAGATTGTGGAGCCCAGGTACACGAAGTCGTGAACAACTTCCAGTTTGGAATCAGAGATGCCGATGTCAGGTGGGGAGTCCACTCCTTGTCCCATGACTTGTGTTTTCTTCAGACTGATGGTGAGTCGAAAGCCTGAGAGGCCTCGCTGAAGCGGGTTATGAGCCGTTGGAGGTCTTCAGCTGAGTGGGCAGTGACTGCTGCGTCGTCGGCAAAGAGGAAGTCGCGCAGACACCTCAGCCGAACCTTTGTCTTGGCTCTCAGCCTGGCGAGGTTAAAGAGCTTCCCATCCGACCCTGGTCCGGAGGTAAATGCCTTCCGTGACAGATCCGAAGGCGTGCCGCAGCATAACTGCGAAGAAAATCCCGAATAGGGTTGGAGCCAGTACGCAGCCCTGCCTTTACTCCACTTCGGATGTCAAAGGCGCCTGATGTTAGGCCATCAAAGACCACGGTGCCCCTCATGTTCTCATGGAAAGATCTGATGATGCTGAGGAGCCTGGGTGGGCATCCGATCTTGGGGAGGATCTTGAACAGGCCATCCCTGCTGACGAGGTCGAAGGCCTTCGTCAGGTCTATGAAGGCTACAAAGAGTTCATATATATATATACGATAAAAATGATGCAAACACATAATTGATTAGATAATAACCTTAAATACTTCATTTTCAATCATCTATTTGTTTCTCGTTAAAATACTGAGTAAGATATTGAAAAGGGTAGAAGTTCGGTTTTTATTGCATATATCGACGTTTCAGCCAGATTAGAGCGGTTTTACGTGTACATCTTCCATCGTTAATATAAACGGAAAATCAAGAACATTATAGTTAATTCTAATGAAAACACATTGTTTTTTATCATTTGTATTGGAAACAACATTGTCATATGTCTTTTCTTGGATCTAAATAATACGAAACCTCGCTCTATGATTTGAAGTTAAAATCCTCAAATATGGTTATATAGTGACTTTTCACGTTTTTCATGTAGTTTGATATTACGTAAATATATTAATTTTTACCAATATTTCGATACTATTTCATGTAGTATCACGATATGTGATTTAGCCTTCAAATCTCAGAATTTCGCATAATATTGCATTTTAAGCAAGTTTTCTTGCATTTTGTTTCGTACGAAAAATCATCGAATATAGCAATATTTTGACGTTTATCATCTCCTTTTCCTTCATGTGATTTAAACAAAATATCATCGAATTAGGCAATATTTTGCCGTTTTCCACGTTTTTTGTGAATTTTCCGTCCATGGGTATTAATTCATATATATATACGATAAAAATGATGCAAACACATAATTGATTAGATAATAACCTTAAATACTTCATTTTCAATCATCTATTTGTTTCTCGTTAAAATACTGAGTAAGATATTGAAAAGGGGAGAAGTTCGGTTTTTATTGCATATATCGACGTTTCAGCCGGATTAGAGCGGTTTTACGTGTACATCTTCCATCGTTAATATAAACGGAAAATCAAGAACATTATAGTTAATTCTAATGAAAACACATTGTTTTTTATCCTTTGTATTGGAAACCACATTGTCATATGTCTTTTCTTGGAACTAAATAATACGAAACCTCGCTCTATGATTTGAAGTTAAAATCCTCAAATATGGTTATATAGTGACTTTTTTCACGTTTTTCATGTAGTTTGATATTACGTAAATATATTCATTTTTACCAATATTTCGATACTATTTCATGTAGTATCACGATATGTGATTTGGCCTTCAAATCTCAGAATTTCGCATAATATTGCATTTTAAGCAAGTTTTCATGCATTTTGCTTAGTACGAAAAATCATCGAATTTAGCAATATTTTAACGTTTATCATCTCCTTTTCCTTCATGTGATTTAAACAAAATATCATCGAATTAGGCAATATTTTGCCGTTTTCCACGTTTTTGTGAATTTTCAGTCCATGGGTTTTAATTCATATATATACGTTAAAAATGATGCAAACACATAATTGATTAGATAATAACCTTAAATACTTCATTTTTCAATCATCTATTTGTTTCTCGTTAAGATACTGAGTAAGATATTGAAAAGGGGAGAAGTTCGGTTTTTATTGCATATATCGACGTTTCAACCGGATTAGAGCGGTTTTACGTGTACATCTTCCATCGTTAATATAAACGGAAAATCAAGAACATTATAGTTAATTCTAATGAAAACACATTGTTTTTTATCATTTGTATTGGAAACAACATTGTCATATGTCTTTTCTTGGATCTAAATAATACGAAACCGCGCTCTATGATTTGAAGTTAAAATCCTCAAATATGGTTATATAGTGACTTTTTTCACGTTTTTCATGTAGTTTGATATTACGTAAATATATTCATTTTTACCAATATTTCGATACTATTTCATGTAGTATCACGATATGTGATTTGGCCTTCAAATCTCAGAATTTCGCATAATATTGCATTTTAAGCAAGTTTTCTTGCATTTGCTTCGTACGAAAAATCATCGAATTTAGCAATATTTTAACGTTTATCATCTCCTTTTCCTTCATGTGATTTAAACAAAATATCATGGAATTAGGCAATATTTTGCCGTTTTCCACGTTTTTGTGAATTTTCCGTCCATGGGTATTAATTCATATATATATACGATAAAATGATGCAAACACATAATTGATTAGATAATAACCTTAAATACTTCATTTTCAATCATCTATTTGTTTCTCGTTAAAATACTGAGTAAGATATTGAAAAGGGGAGAAGTTCGGTTTTTATTGCATATATCGACGTTTCAGCCGGATTAGAGCGGTTTTACGTGTACATCTTCCATCGTTAATATAAACGGAAAATCAAGAACATTATAGTTAATTCTAATGAAAACACATTGTTTTTTATCATTTGTATTGGAAACAACATTGTCATATGTCTTTTCTTGGATCTAAATAATACGAAACCTCGCTCTATGATTTGAAGTTAAAATCCTCAAATATGGTTATATAGTGACTTTTTCACGTTTTTCATGTAGTTTGATATTACGTAAATATATTCATTTTTACCAATATTTCGATACTATTTCATGTAGTATCACGATATGTGATTTAGCCTTCAAATCTCAGAATTTCGCATAATATTGCATTTTGAGCAAGTTTTCTTGCATTTTGTTTCGTACGAAAAATCATCGAATATAGCAATATTTTGACGTTTATCATCTCCTTTTCCTTCATGTGATTTAAACAAAATATCATCGAATTAGGCAATATTTTGCCGTTTTCCACGTTTTTGTGAATTTTCCGTCCATGGGTATTAATTCATATATATATACGATAAAAATGATGCAAACACATAATTGATTAGATAATAACCTTAAATACTTCATTTTCAATCATCTATTTGTTTCTCGTTAAAATACTGAGTAAGATATTGAAAAGGGGAGAAGTTCGGTTTTTATTGCATATATCGACGTTTCAGCCGATTAGAGCGGTTTTACGTGTACATCTTCCATCGTTAATATAAACGGAAAATCAAGAACATTATAGTTAATTCTAATGAAAACACATTGTTTTTTATCATTTGTATTGGAAACTAACATTGTCATATGTCTTTTCTTGGATCTAAATAATACGAAACCTCGCTCTATGATTTGAAGTTAAAATCCTCAAATATGGTTATATAGTGACTTTTTCACGTTTTTCATGTAGTTTGATATTACGTAAATATATTAATTTTTACCAATATTTCGATACTATTTCATGTAGTATCACGATATGTGATTTAGCCTTCAAATCTCAGAATTTCGCATAATATTGCATTTTGAGCAAGTTTTCTTGCATTTTGTTTCGTACGAAAAATCATCGAATATAGCAATATTTTGACGTTTATCATCTCCTTTTCCTTCATGTGATTTAAACAAAATATCATCGAATTAGGCAATATTTTGCCGTTTTCCACGTTTTTGTGAATTTTCCGTCCATGGGTATTAATTCATATATATATACGATAAAAATGATGCAAACACATAATTGATTAGATAATAACCTTAAATACTTCATTTTCAATCATCTATTTGTTTCTCGTTAAAATACTGAGTAAGATATTGAAAAGGGGAGAAGTTCGGTTTTTATTGCATATATCGACGTTTCAGCCGGATTAGAGCGGTTTTACGTGTACATCTTCCATCGTTAATATAAACGGAAAATCAAGAACATTATAGTTAATTCTAATGAAAACACATTGTTTTTTATCATTTGTATTGGAAACAACATTGTCATATGTCTTTTCTTGGATCTAAATAATACGAAACCTCGCTCTATGATTTGAAGTTAAAATCCTCAAATATGGTTATATAGTGACTTTTTTCACGTTTTTCATGTAGTTTGATATTACGTAAATATATTCATTTTTACCAATATTTCGATACTATTTCATGTAGTATCACGATATGTGATTTGGCCTTCAAATCTCAGAATTTCGCATAATATTGCATTTTAAGCAAGTTTTCTTGCATTTTGTTTCGTACGAAAAATCATCGAATATAGCAATATTTTGACGTTTATCATCTCCTTTTCCTTCATGTGATTTAAACAAAATATCATCGAATTAGGCAATATTTTGCCGTTTTCCACGTTTTTGTGAATTTTCCGTCCATGGGTCTTAATTCATATATATATACGATAAAAATGATGCAAACACATAATTGATTAGATAATAACCTTAAATACTTCATTTTCAATCATCTATTTGTTTCTCGTTAAAATACTGAGTAAGATATTGAAAAGGGGAGAAGTTCGGTTTTTATTGCATATATCGACGTTTCAGCCGGATTAGAGCGGTTTTACGTGTACATCTTCCATCGTTAATATAAACGGAAAATCAAGAACATTATAGTTAATTCTAATGAAAACACATTGTTTTTTATCATTTGTATTGGAAACAACATTGTCATATGTCTTTTCTTGGATCTAAATAATACGAAACCTCGCTCTATGATTTGAAGTTAAAATCCTCAAATATGGTTATATAGTGACTTTTTTCACGTTTTTCATGTAGTTTGATATTACGTAAATATATTCATTTTTACCAATATTTCGATACTATTTCATGTAGTATCACGATATGTGATTTGGCCTTCAAATCTCAGAATTTCGCATAATATTGCATTTTAAGCAAGTTTTCTTGCATTTTGCTTCGTACGAAAAATCATCGAATTTAGCAATATTTTAACGTTTATCATCTCCTTTTCCTTCATGTGATTTAAACAAAATATCATCGAATTAGGCAATATTTTGCCGTTTTCCACGTTTTTGTGAATTTTCCGTCCATGGGTATTAATTCATATATATATACGATAAAAATGATGCAAACACATAATTGATTAGATAATAACCTTAAATACTTCATTTTCAATCATCTATTTGTTTCTCGTTAAAATACTGAGTAAGATATTGAAAAGGGGAGAAGTTCGGTTTTTATTGCATATATCGACGTTTCAGCCGGATTAGAGCGGTTTTACGTGTACATCTTCCATCGTTAATATAAACGGAAAATCAAGAACATTATAGTTAATTCTAATGAAAACACATTGTTTTTTATCATTTGTATTGGAAACAATATTGTCATATGTCTTTTCTTGGATCTAAATAATACGAAACCTCGCTTCTATGATTTGAAGTTAAAATCCTCAAATATGGTTATATAGTGACTTTTTTCACGTTTTTCATGTAGTTTGATATTACGTAAATATATTCATTTTTACCAATATTTCGATACTATTTCATGTAGTATCACGATATGTGATTTGGCCTTCAAATCTCAGAATTTCGCATAATATTGCATTTTAAGCAAGTTTTCTTGCATTTTGCTTCGTACGAAAAATCATCGAATTTAGCAATATTTTAACGTTTATCATCTCCTTTTCCTTCATGTGATTTAAACAAAATATCATCGAATTAGGCAATATTTTGCCGTTTTCCACGTTTTTGTGAATTTTCCGTCCATGGGTATTAATTCATATATATATACGATAAAAATGATGCAAACACATAATTGATTAGATAATAACCTTAAATACTTCATTTTCAATCATCTATTTGTTTCTCGTTAAAATACTGAGTAAGATATTGAAAAGGGGAGAAGTTCGGTTTTTATTGCATATATCGACGTTTCAGCCGGATTAGAGCGGTTTTACGTGTACATCTTCCATCGTTAATATAAACGGAAAATCAAGAACATTATAGTTAATTCTAATGAAAACACATTGTTTTTTATCATTTGTATTGGAAACAACATTGTCATATGTCTTTTCTTGGATCTAAATAATACGAAACCTCGCTCTATGATTTGAAGTTAAAATCCTCAAATATGGTTATATAGTGACTTTTCACGTTTTTCATGTAGTTTGATATTACGTAAATATATTCATTTTTACCAATATTTCGATACTATTTCATGTAGTATCACGATATGTGATTTAGCCTTCAAATCTCAGAATTTCGCATAATATTGCATTTTGAGCAAGTTTTCTTGCATTTTGTTTCGTACGAAAAATCATCGAATATAGCAATATTTTGACGTTTATCATCTCCTTTTCCTTCATGTGATTTAAACAAAATATCATCGAATTAGGCAATATTTTGCCGTTTTCCACGTTTTTGTGAATTTTCCGTCCATGGGTATTAATTCATATATATATACGATAAAAATGATGCAAACACATAATTGATTAGATAATAACCTTAAATACTTCATTTTCAATCATCTATTTGTTTCTCGTTAAAATACTGAGTAAGATATTGAAAAGGGGAGAAGTTCGGTTTTTATTGCATATATCGACGTTTCAGCCGGATTAGAGCGGTTTTACGTGTACATCTTCCATCGTTAATATAAACGGAAAATCAAGAACATTATAGTTAATTCTAATGAAAACACATTGTTTTTTATCATTTGTATTGGAAACAACATTGTCATATGTCTTTTCTTGGATCTAAATAATACGAAACCTCGTTCTATGATTTGAAGTTAAAATCCTCAAATATGGTTATATAGTGACTTTTTTCACGTTTTTCATGTAGTTTGATATTACGTAAATATATTCATTTTTACCAATATTTCGATACTATTTCATGTAGTATCACGATATGTGATTTGGCCTTCAAATCTCAGAATTTCGCATAATATTGCATTTTAAGCAAGTTTTCTTGCATTTTGCTTCGTACGAAAAATCATCGAATTTAGCAATATTTTAACGTTTATCATCTCCTTTTCCTTCATGTGATTTAAACAAAATATCATCGAATTAGGCAATATTTTGCCGTTTTCCACGTTTTTGTGAATTTTCCGTCCATGGGTATTAATTCATATATATATACGATAAAAATGATGCAAACACATAATTGATTAGATAATAACCTTAAATACTTCATTTTCAATCATCTATTTGTTTCTCGTTAAAATACTGAGTAAGATATTGAAAAGGGGAGAAGTTCGGTTTTTATTGCATATATCGACGTTTCAGCCGGATTAGAGCGGTTTTACGTGTACATCTTCCATCGTTAATATAAACGGAAAATCAAGAACATTATAGTTAATTCTAATGCAAACACATTGTTTTTTATCATTTGTATTGGAAACAACATTGTCATATGTCTTTTCTTGGATCTAAATAATACGAAACCTCGTTCTATGATTTGAATTTAAAATCCTCAAATATGGTTATATAGTGACTTTTTTCACGTTTTTCATGTAGTTTGATATTACGTAAATATATTCATTTTTACCAATATTTCGATACTATTTCATGTAGTATCACGATATGTGATTTGGCCTTCAAATCTCAGAATTTCGCATAATATTGCATTTTAAGCAAGTTTTCTTGCATTTTGCTTCGTACGAAAAATCATCGAATATAGCAATATTTTGACGTTTATCATCTCCTTTTCCTTCATGTGATTTAAACAAAATATCATCGAATTAGGCAATATTTTGCCGTTTTCCACGTTTTTGTGAATTTTCCGTCCATGGGTCCATTCATATATATATACGATAAAAATGATGCAAACACATAATTGATTAGATAATAACCTTAAATACTTCATTTTCAATCATCTATTTGTTTCTCGTTAAAATACTGAGTAAGATATTGAAAAGGGGAGAAGTTCGGTTTTTATTGCATATATCGACGTTTCAGCCGGATTAGAGCGGTTTTACGTGTACATCTTCCATCGTTAATATAAACGGAAAATCAAGAACATTATAGTTAATTCTAATGAAAACACATTGTTTTTTATCATTTGTATTGGAAACAACATTGTCATATGTCTTTCCTTGGATCTAAATAATACGAAACCGCGCTCTATGATTTGTAGTTAAAATCCTCAAATATGGTTATATAGTGACTTTTTTCACGTTTTTCATGTAGTTTGATATTACGTAAATATATTCATTTTTACCAATATTTCGATACTATTTCATGTAGTATCACGATATGTGATTTGGCCTTCAAATCTCAGAATTTCGCATAATATTGCATTTTAAGCAAGTTTTCTTGCATTTTGCTTCGTACGAAAAATCATCGAATTTAGCAATATTTTAACGTTTATCATCTCCTTTTCCTTCATGTGATTTAAACAAAATATCATCGAATTAGGCAATATTTTGCCGTTTTCCACGTTTTTGTGAATTTTCCGTCCATGGGTATTAATTCATATATATATACGATAAAAATGATGCAAACACATAATTGATTAGATAATAACCTTAAATACTTCATTTTCAATCATCTATTTGTTTCTCGTTAAAATACTGAGTAAGATATTGAAAAGGGGAGAAGTTCGGTTTTTATTGCATATATCGACGTTTCAGCCGGATTAGAGCGGTTTTACGTGTACATCTTCCATCGTTAATATAAACGGAAAATCAAGAACATTATAGTTAATTCTAATGCAAACACATTGTTTTTTATCATTTGTATTGGAAACAACATTGTCATATGTCTTTTCTTGGATCTAAATAATACGAAACCTCGTTCTATGATTTGAATTTAAAATCCTCAAATATGGTTATATAGTGACTTTTTTCACGTTTTTCATGTAGTTTGATATTACGTAAATATATTCATTTTTACCAATATTTCGATACTATTTCATGTAGTATCACGATATGTGATTTGGCCTTCAAATCTCAGAATTTCGCATAATATTGCATTTTAAGCAAGTTTTCTTGCATTTTGCTTCGTACGAAAAATCATCGAATTTAGCAATATTTTAACGTTTATCATCTCCTTTTCCTTCATGTGATTTAAACAAAATATCATCGAATTAGGCAATATTTTGCCGTTTTCCACGTTTTTGTGAATTTTCCGTCCATGGGTATTAATTCATATATATATACGATAAAAATGATGCAAACACATAATTGATTAGATAATAACCTTAAATACTTCATTTTCAATCATCTATTTGTTTCTCGTTAAAATACTGAGTAAGATATTGAAAAGGGGAGAAGTTCGGTTTTTATTGCATATATCGACGTTTCAGCCGGATTAGAGCGGTTTTACGTGTACATCTTCCATCGTTAATATAAACGGAAAATCAAGAACATTATAGTTAATTCTAATGAAAACACATTGTTTTTTATCATTTGTATTGGAAACAACATTGTCATATGTCTTTTCTTGGATCTAAATAATACGAAACCTCGCTCTATGATTTGAAGTTAAAATCCTCAAATATGGTTATATAGTGACTTTTCACGTTTTTCATGTAGTTTGATATTACGTAAATATATTCATTTTTACCAATATTTCGATACTATTTCATGTAGTATCACGATATGTGATTTAGCCTTCAAATCTCAGAATTTCGCATAATATTGCATTTTGAGCAAGTTTTCTTGCATTTTGTTTCGTACGAAAAATCATCGAATATAGCAATATTTTGACGTTTATCATCTCCTTTTCCTTCATGTGATTTAAACAAAATATCATCGAATTAGGCAATATTTTGCCGTTTTCCACGTTTTTGTGAATTTTCCGTCCATGGGTATTAATTCATATATATATACGATAAAAATGATGCAAACACATAATTGATTAGATAATAACCTTAAATACTTCATTTTCAATCATCTATTTGTTTCTCGTTAAAATACTGAGTAAGATATTGAAAAGGGGAGAAGTTCGGTTTTTATTGCATATATCGACGTTTCAGCCGGATTAGAGCGGTTTTACGTGTACATCTTCCATCGTTAATATAAACGGAAAATCAAGAACATTATAGTTAATTCTAATGAAAACACATTGTTTTTTATCATTTGTATTGGAAACAACATTGTCATATGTCTTTTCTTGGATCTAAATAATACGAAACCTCGCTCTATGATTTGAATTTAAAATCCTCAAATATGGTTATATAGTGACTTTTTTCACGTTTTTCATGTAGTTTGATATTACGTAAATATATTCATTTTTACCAATATTTCGATACTATTTCATGTAGTATCACGATATGTGATTTGGCCTTCAAATCTCAGAATTTCGCATAATATTGCATTTTAAGCAAGTTTTCTTGCATTTTGTTTCGTACGAAAAATCATCGAATATAGCAATATTTTGACGCTTATCATCTCCTTTTCCTTCATGTGATTTAAACAAAATATCATCGAATTAGGCAATATTTTGCCGTTTTCCACGTTTTTGTGAATTTTCCGTCCATGGGTATTAATTCATATATATATAAACGATAAAAATGATGCAAACACATAATTGATTAGATAATAACCTTAAATACTTCATTTTCAATCATCTATTTGTTTCTCGTTAAAATACTGAGTAAGATATTGAAAAGGGGAGAAGTTCGGTTTTTATTGCATATATCGACGTTTCAGCCGGATTAGAGCGGTTTTACGTGTACATCTTCCATCGTTAATATAAACGGAAAATCAAGAACATTATAGTTAATTCTAATGCAAACACATTGTTTTTTATCATTTGTATTGGAAACAACATTGTCATATGTCTTTTCTTGGATCTAAATAATACGAAACCTCGTTCTATGATTTGAATTTAAAATCCTCAAATATGGTTATATAGTGACTTTTTTCACGTTTTTCATGTAGTTTGATATTACGTAAATATATTCATTTTTACCAATATTTCGATACTATTTCATGTAGTATCACGATATGTGATTTGGCCTTCAAATCTCAGAATTTCGCATAATATTGCATTTTAAGCAAGTTTTCTTGCATTTTGCTTCGTACGAAAAATCATCGAATTTAGCAATATTTTAACGTTTATCATCTCCTTTTCCTTCATGTGATTTAAACAAAATATCATCGAATTAGGCAATATTTTGCCGTTTTCCACGTTTTTGTGAATTTTCCGTCCATGGGTATTAATTCATATATATATACGATAAAAATGATGCAAACACATAATTGATTAGATAATAACCTTAAATACTTCATTTTCAATCATCTATTTGTTTCTCGTTAAAATACTGAGTAAGATATTGAAAAGGGGAGAAGTTCGGTTTTTATTGCATATATCGACGTTTCAGCCGGATTAGAGCGGTTTTACGTGTACATCTTCCATCGTTAATATAAACGGAAAATCAAGAACATTATAGTTAATTCTAATGAAAACACATTGTTTTTTATCATTTGTATTGGAAACAACATTGTCATATGTCTTTTCTTGGATCTAAATAATACGAAACCTCGCTCTATGATTTGAAGTTAAAATCCTCAAATATGGTTATATAGTGACTTTTCACGTTTTTCATGTAGTTTGATATTACGTAAATATATTCATTTTTACCAATATTTCGATACTATTTCATGTAGTATCACGATATGTGATTTAGCCTTCAAATCTCAGAATTTCGCATAATATTGCATTTTGAGCAAGTTTTCTTGCATTTTGTTTCGTACGAAAAATCATCGAATATAGCAATATTTTGACGTTTATCATCTCCTTTTCCTTCATGTGATTTAAACAAAATATCATCGAATTAGGCAATATTTTGCCGTTTTCCACGTTTTTGTGAATTTTCCGTCCATGGGTATTAATTCATATATATATACGATAAAAATGATGCAAACACATAATTGATTAGATAATAACCTTAAATACTTCATTTTCAATCATCTATTTGTTTCTCGTTAAAATACTGAGTAAGATATTGAAAAGGGGAGAAGTTCGGTTTTTATTGCATATATCGACGTTTCAGCCGGATTAGAGCGGTTTTACGTGTACATCTTCCATCGTTAATATAAACGGAAAATCAAGAACATTATAGTTAATTCTAATGAAAACACATTGTTTTTTATCATTTGTATTGGAAACAACATTGTCATATGTCTTTTCTTGGATCTAAATAATACGAAACCTCGCTCTATGATTTGAATTTAAAATCCTCAAATATGGTTATATAGTGACTTTTTTCACGTTTTTCATGTAGTTTGATATTACGTAAATATATTCATTTTTACCAATATTTCGATACTATTTCATGTAGTATCACGATATGTGATTTGGCCTTCAAATCTCAGAATTTCGCATAATATTGCATTTTAAGCAAGTTTTCTTGCATTTTGTTTCGTACGAAAAATCATCGAATATAGCAATATTTTGACGCTTATCATCTCCTTTTCCTTCATGTGATTTAAACAAAATATCATCGAATTAGGCAATATTTTGCCGTTTTCCACGTTTTTGTGAATTTTCCGTCCATGGGTATTAATTCATATATATATAAACGATAAAAATGATGCAAACACATAATTGATTAGATAATAACCTTAAATACTTCATTTTCAATCATCTATTTGTTTCTCGTTAAAATACTGAGTAAGATATTGAAAAGGGGAGAAGTTCGGTTTTTATTGCATATATCGACGTTTCAGCCGGATTACAGCGGTTTTACGTGTACATCTTCCATCGTTAATATAAACGGAAAATCAAGAACATTATAGTTAATTCTAATGAAAACACATTGTTTTTTATCATTTGTATTGGAAACAACATTGTCATATGTCTTTTCTTGGATCTAAATAATACGAAACCTCGCTCTATGATTTGAAGTTAAAATCCTCAAATATGGTTATATAGTGACTTTTTTCACGTTTTTCATGTAGTTTGATATTACGTAAAGATATTCATTTTTACCAATATTTCGATACTATTTCATGTAGTATCACGATATGTGATTTGGCCTTCAAATCTCAGAATTTCGCATAATATTGCATTTTAAGCAAGTTTTCATGCATTTTGCTTAGTACGAAAAATCATCGAATTTAGCAATATTTTAACGTTTATCATCTCCTTTTCCTTCATGTGATTTAAACAAAATATCATCGAATTAGGCAATATTTTGCCGTTTTCCACGTTTTTGTGAATTTTCAGTCCATGGGTTTTAATTCATATATATACGTTAAAAATGATGCAAACACATAATTGATTAGATAATAACCTTAAATACTTCATTTTTCAATCATCTATTTGTTTCTCGTTAAGATACTGAGTAAGATATTGAAAAGGGGAGAAGTTCGGTTTTTATTGCATATATCGACGTTTCAGCCGGATTAGACCGGTTTTACGTGTACATCTTCCATCGTTAATATAAACGGAAAATCAAGAACATTATAGTTAATTCTAATGAAAACACATTGTTTTTTATCATTTGTATTGGAAACAACATTGTCATATGTCTTTTCTTGGATCTAAATAATACGAAACCGCGCTCTATGATTTGAAGTTAAAATCCTCAAATATGGTTATATAGTGACTTTTTTCACGTTTTTCATGTAGTTTGATATTACGTAAATATATTCATTTTTACCAATATTTCGATACTATTTCATGTAGTATCACGATATGTGATTTGGCCTTCAAATCTCAGAATTTCGCATAATATTGCATTTTAAGCAAGTTTTCTTTGCATTTTGCTTCGTACGAAAAATCATCGAATTTAGCAATATTTTAACGTTTATCATCTCCTTTTCCTTCATGTGATTTAAACAAAATATCATGGAATTAGGCAATATTTTGCCGTTTTCCACGTTTTTGTGAATTTTCCGTCCATGGGTATTAATTCATATACATAGTAGTAGTAGGCATCCTTCAGTCTCGGGAGACTATGGAGTTGCGCCCTAGTTGTCAATCCTGGTGCAGCGTCTGGTGTGACTGATGAGGCCAATCCGAGAGTGGCAGTCCATCCCACACCGAGCACAAACGAAGTCCGATTCTGGTCTGTCTTCCTGGTTACCGGCTTTCCTTCTCTGTCTCTTTGCCTCCGAATCCTTGGCAAGTGACTCCTCGAACTTGGAGAGACCTCGTTGAACAGACTGCCTCCAGGCTGAACGGTCTGTAGCCAGTGTCTCCCATATAGCAAGATCGACGTCCATGGCTTTCAGGTCCCTTTTGCATACGTCTTTATACCGTAGCTGGGGCTTGCCTACTGGACGCTTTCCCTGCCTCAGCTCTCCATACAGGAGATCCTTGGGGATCCTGCCGTCGCCCATTCGCACAACGTGCCCGAGCCAGCGCATTCGTCTCTGTTTCAGCATTGTGTACATGCTGGTGATTCTTGCTCTCCCCAAGACGTTGTTGTTTGTCACCTTGTCCTGCCAGGTGATGTCCAAGATGTGTCGAAGGCAGCGCATGTGGTAGGCATTCAGCCGTCTTTCCTGACGGTCGCGGAGTGTCCAAGACTCACTGCCATAAAGGAGAGTGCTCAGGACACAGGATCTGTA
Organism: Procambarus clarkii; assembly: GCF_040958095.1. NCBI lineage: Eukaryota > Metazoa > Arthropoda > Malacostraca > Decapoda > Cambaridae > Procambarus > Procambarus clarkii. The sequence goes on from NC_091220.1 coordinate 7,120,601, forward strand.
AACCTGAATCTTAGTATACTCAGTTAGCCTATTGTTGGCCCACACTCTCTTTGTCAGTTTGGACATGGTAGTAGATGCCTTACCGATGCGTTTGTTTAGCTCCGTATCAAGAGAGAGGGAGTCAGAGATTGTGGAGCCCAGGTACACGAAGTCGTGAACAACTTCCAGTTTGGAATCAGAGATGCCGATGTCAGGTGGGGAGTCCACTCCTTGTCCCATGACTTGTGTTTTCTTCAGACTGATGGTGAGTCCGAAAGCCTGAGAGGCCTCGCTGAAGCGGGTTATGAGCCGTTGGAGGTCTTCAGCTGAGTGGGCAGTGACTGCTGCGTCGTCGGCAAAGAGGAAGTCGCGCAGACACCTCAGCCGAACCTTTGTCTTGGCTCTCAGCCTGGCGAGGTTAAAGAGCTTCCCATCCGACCTGGTCCGGAGGTAAATGCCTTCCGTGACAGATCCGAAGGCGTGCCGCAGCATAACTGCGAAGAAAATCCCGAATAGGGTTGGAGCCAGTACGCAGCCCAGCTTTACTCCACTTCGGATGTCAAAGGCGCCTGATGTTAGGCCATCAAAGACCACGGTGCCCCTCATGTTCTCATGGAAAGATCTGATGATGCTGAGGAGCCTGGGTGGGCATCCGATCTTGGGGAGGATCTTGAACAGGCCATCCCTGCTGACGAGGTCGAAGGCCTTCGTCAGGTCTATGAAGGCTACAAAGAGTTCATATATATATATACGATAAAAATGATGCAAACACATAATTGATTAGATAATAACCTTAAATACTTCATTTTCAATCATCTATTTGTTTCTCGTTAAAATACTGAGTAAGATATTGAAAAGGGTAGAAGTTCGGTTTTTATTGCATATATCGACGTTTCAGCCAGATTAGAGCGGTTTTACGTGTACATCTTCCATCGTTAATATAAACGGAAAATCAAGAACATTATAGTTAATTCTAATGAAAACACATTGTTTTTTATCATTTGTATTGGAAACAACATTGTCATATGTCTTTTCTTGGATCTAAATAATACGGAACCTCGCTCTATGATTTGAAGTTAAAATCCTCAAATATGGTTATATAGTGACTTTTCACGTTTTTCATGTAGTTTGATATTACGTAAATATATTAATTTTTACCAATATTTCGATACTATTTCATGTAGTATCACGATATGTGATTTAGCCTTCAAATCTCAGAATTTCGCATAATATTGCATTTTGAGCAAGTTTTCTTGCATTTTGTTTCGTACGAAAAATCATCGAATATAGCAATATTTTGACGTTTATCATCTCCTTTTCCTTCATGTGATTTAAACAAAATATCATCGAATTAGGCAATATTTTGCCGTTTTCCACGTTTTTGTGAATTTTCCGTCCATGGGTATTAATTCATATATATATACGATAAAAATGATGCAAACACATAATTGATTAGATAATAACCTTAAATACTTCGTTTTCTATCATCTATTTGTTTCTCGTTAAAATACTGAGTAAGATATTGAAAAGGGGAGAAGTTCGGTTTTTATTGCATATATCGACGTTTCAACCGGATTAGAGCGGTTTTACGTGTACATCTTCCATCGTTAATATAAACGGAAAATCAAGAACATTATAGTTAATTCTAATGAAAACACATTGTTTTTTATCATTTGTATTGGAAACAACATTGTCATATGTCTTTTCTTGGATCTAAATAATACGAAACCGCGCTCTATGATTTGAAGTTAAAATCCTCAAATATGGTTATATAGTGACTTTTTTCACGTTTTTCATGTAGTTTGATATTACGTAAATATATTCATTTTTACCAATATTTCGATACTATTTCATGTAGTATCACGATATGTGATTTGGCCTTCAAATCTCAGAATTTCGCATAATATTGCATTTTAAGCAAGTTTTCTTGCATTTTGCTTCGTACGAAAAATCATCGAATTTAGCAATATTTTAACGTTTATCATCTCCTTTTCCTTCATGTGATTTAAACAAAATATCATGGAATTAGGCAATATTTTGCCGTTTTCCACGTTTTTGTGAATTTTCCGTCCATGGGTATTAATTCATATATATATACGATAAAAATGATGCAAACACATAATTGATTAGATAATAACCTTAAATACTTCATTTTCAATCATCTATTTGTTTCTCGTTAAAATACTGAGTAAGATATTGAAAAGGGGAGAAGTTCGGTTTTTATTGCATATATCGACGTTTCAGCCGGATTAGAGCGGTTTTACGTGTACATCTTCCATCGTTAATATAAACGGAAAATCAAGAACATTATAGTTAATTCTAATGAAAACACATTGTTTTTTATCATTTGTATTGGAAACAACATTGTCATATGTCTTTTCTTGGATCTAAATAATACGAAACCGCGCTCTATGATTTGAAGTTAAAATCCTCAAATATGGTTATATAGTGACTTTTTTCACGTTTTTCATGTAGTTTGATATTACGTAAATATATTCATTTTTACCAATATTTCGATACTATTTCATGTAGTATCACGATATGTGATTTGGCCTTCAAATCTCAGAATTTCGCATAATATTGCATTTTAAGCAAGTTTTCTTGCATTTTGCTTCGTACGAAAAATCATCGAATTTAGCAATATTTTAACGTTTATCATCTCCTTTTCCTTCATGTGATTTAAACAAAATATCATGGAATTAGGCAATATTTTGCCGTTTTCCACGTTTTTGTGAATTTTCCGTCCATGGGTATTAATTCATATATATATACGATAAAAATGATGCAAACACATAATTGATTAGATAATAACCTTAAATACTTCATTTTCAATCATCTATTTGTTTCTCGTTAAAATACTGAGTAAGATATTGAAAAGGGGAGAAGTTCGGTTTTTATTGCATATATCGACGTTTCAGCCGGATTAGAGCGGTTTTACGTGTACATCTTCCATCGTTAATATAAACGGAAAATCAAGAACATTATAGTTAATTCTAATGAAAACACATTGTTTTTTATCATTTGTATTGGAAACAACATTGTCATATGTCTTTTCTTGGATCTAAATAATACGAAACCTCGCTCTATGATTTGAAGTTAAAATCCTCAAATATGGTTATATAGTGACTTTTCACGTTTTTCATGTAGTTTGATATTGCGTAAATATATTCATTTTTACCAATATTTCGATACTATTTCATGTAGTATCACGATATGTGATTTAGCCTTCAAATCTCAGAATTTCTCATAATATTGCATTTTGAGCAAGTTTTCTTGCATTTTGTTTCGTACGAAAAATCATCGAATATAGCAATATTTTGACGTTTATCATCTCCTTTTCCTTCATGTGATTTAAACAAAATATCATCGAATTATGCAATATTTTGCCGTTTTCCACGTTTTTGTGAATTTTCCGTCCATGGGTATTAATTCATATATATATATATACGATAAAAATTATGCAAACACATAATTGATTAGATAATAACCTTAAATACTTCATTTTCAATCATCTATTTGTTTCTCGTTAAAATACTGAGTAAGATATTGAAAAGGGTAGAAGTTCGGTTTTTATTGCATATATCGACGTTTCAGCCAGATTAGAGCGGTTTTACGTGTACATCTTCCATCGTTAATATAAACGGAAAATCAAGAACATTATAGTTATTTCTAATGAAAACACATTGTTTTTTATCATTTGTATTGGAAATAACATTGTCATATGTCTTTTCTTGGATCTAAATAATACGAAACCTCGCTCTATGATTTGAAGTTAAAATCCTCAAATATGGTTATATAGTGACTTTTCACGTTTTTCATGTAGTTTGATATTACGTAAATATATTAATTTTTACCAATATTTCGATACTATTTCATGTAGTATCACGATATGTGATTTAGCCTTCAAATCTCAGAATTTCGCATAATATTGCATTTTGAGCAAGTTTTCTTGCATTTTGTTTCGTACGAAAAATCATCGAATATAGCAATATTTTGACGTTTATCATCTCCTTTTCCTTCATGTGATTTAAACAAAATATCATCGAATTAGGCAATATTTTGCCGTTTTCCACGTTTTTGTGAATTTTCCGTCCATGGGTATTAATTCATATATATATACGATAAAAATGATGCAAACACATAATTGATTAGATAATAACCTTAAATACTTCATTTTCAATCATCTATTTGTTTCTCGTTAAAATACTGAGTAAGATATTGAAAAGGGGAGAAGTTCGGTTTTTATTGCATATATCGACGTTTCAGCCGGATTAGAGCGGTTTTACGTGTACATCTTCCATCGTTAATGTAAACGGAAAATCAAGAACATTATAGTTAATTCTAATGAAAACACATTGTTTTTTATCCTTTGTATTGGAAACCACATTGTCATATGTCTTTTCTTGGAACTAAATAATACGAAACCTCGCTCTATGATTTGAAGTTAAAATCCTCAAATATGGTTATATAGTGACTTTTTTTCACGTTTTTCATGTAGTTTGATATTACGTAAATATATTCATTTTTACCAATATTTCGATACTATTTCATGTAGTATCACGATATGTGATTTGGCCTTCAAATCTCAGAATTTCGCACAATATTGCATTTTAAGCAAGTTTTCATGCATTTTGCTTAGTACGAAAAATCATCGAATTTAGCAATATTTTAACGTTTATCATCTCCTTTTCCTTCATGTGATTTAAACAAAATATCATCGAATTAGGCAATATTTTGCCGTTTTCCACGTTTTTGTGAATTTTCAGTCCATGGGTTTTAATTCATATATATACGTTATAAATGATGCAAACACATAATTGATTAGATAATAACCTTAAATACTTCATTTTTCAATCATCTATTTGTTTCTCGTTAAGATACTGAGTAAGATATTGAAAAGGGGAGAAGTTCGGTTTTTATTGCATATATCGACGTTTCAACCGGATTAGAGCGGTTTTACGTGTACATCTTCCATCGTTAATATAAACGGAAAATCAAGAACATTATAGTTAATTCTAATGAAAACACATTGTTTTTTTTCATTTGTATTGGAAACAACATTGTCATATGTCTTTTCTTGGATCTAAATAATACGAAACCGCGCTCTATGATTTGAAGTTAAAATCCTCAAATATGGTTATATAGTGACTTTTTTCACGTTTTTCATGTAGTTTGATATTACGTAAATATATTCATTTTTACCAATATTTCGATACTATTTCATGTAGTATCACGATATGTGATTTGGCCTTCAAATCTCAGAATTTCGCATAATATTGCATTTTAAGCAAGTTTTCTTGCATTTTGCTTCGTACGAAAAATCATCGAATTTAGCAATATTTTAACGTTTATCATCTCCTTTTCCTTCATGTGATTTAAACAAAATATCATGGAATTAGGCAATATTTTGCCGTTTTCCACGTTTTTGTGAATTTTCCGTCCATGGGTATTAATTCATATATATATACGATAAAAATGATGCAAACACATAATTGATCAGATAATAACCTTAAATACTTCATTTTCAATCATCTATTTGTTTCTCGTTAAAATACTGAGTAAGATATTGAAAAGGGGAGAAGTTCGGTTTTTATTGCATATATCGACGTTTCAGCCGGATTAGAGCGGTTTTACGTGTACATCTTCCATCGTTAATATAAACGGAAAATCAAGAACATTATAGTTAATTCTAATGAAAACACATTGTTTTTTATCATTTGTATTGGAAACAACATTGTCATATGTCTTTTCTTGGATCTAAATAATACGAAACCTCGCTCTATGATTTGAAGTTAAAATCCTCAAATATGGTTATATAGTGACTTTTCACGTTTTTCATGTAGTTTGATATTACGTAAATATATTCATTTTTACCAATATTTCGATACTATTTCATGTAGTATCACGATATGTGATTTAGCCTTCAAATCTCAGAATTTCGCATAATATTGCATTTTGAGCAAGTTTTCTTGCATTTTGTTTCGTACGAAAAATCATCGAATATAGCAATATTTTGACGTTTATCATCTCCTTTTCCTTCATGTGATTTAAACAAAATATCATCGAATTAGGCAATATTTTGCCGTTTTCCACGTTTTTGTGAATTTTCCGTCCATGGGTATTAATTCATATATATATACGATAAAAATGATGCAAACACATAATTGATTAGATAATAACCTTAAATACTTCATTTTCAATCATCTATTTGTTTCTCGTTAAAATACTGAGTAAGATATTGAAAAGGGGAGAAGTTCGGTTTTTATTGCATATATCGACGTTTCAGCCGGATTAGAGCGGTTTTAGGTGTACATCTTCCATCGTTAATATAAACGGAAAATCAAGAACATTATAGTTAATTCTAATGAAAACACATTGTTTTTTATCATTTGTATTGGAAACAACATTGTCATATGTCTTTTCTTGGATCTAAATAATACGAAACCTCGCTCTATGATTTGAATTTAAAATCCTTAAATATGGTTATATAGTGACTTTTTTCACGTTTTTCATGTAGTTTGATATTACGTAAATATATTCATTTTTACCAATATTTCGATACTATTTCATGTAGTATCACGATATGTGATTTGGCCTTCAAATCTCAGAATTTCGCAAAATATTGCATTTTAAGCAAGTTTTCTTGCATTTTGTTTCGTACGAAAAATCATCGAATATAGCAATATTTTGACGTTTATCATCTCCTTTTCCTTCATGTGATTTAAACAAAATATCATCGAATTAGGCAATATTTTGCCGTTTTCCACGTTTTTGTGAATTTTCAGTCCATGGGTTTTAATTCATATATATACGATAAAAATGATGCAAACACATAATTGATTAGATAATAACCTTAAATACTTCATTTTCAATCATCTATTTGTTTCTCGTTAAAATACTGAGTAAGATATTGAAAAGGGGAGAAGTTCGGTTTTTATTGCATATATCGACGTTTCAGCCGGATTAGAGCGGTTTTACGTGTACATCTTCCATCGTTAATATAAACGGAAAATCAAGAACATTATACTTAATTCTAATGAAAACACATTGTTTTTTATCATTTGTATTGGAAACAACATTGTCATATGTCTTTTCTTGGAACTAAATAATACGAAACCTCGCTCTATGATTTGAAGTTAAAATCCTCAAATATGGTTATATAGTGACTTTTTTCACGTTTTTCATGTAGTTTGATATTACGTAAATATATTCATTTTTACCAATATTTCGATACTATTTCATGTAGTATCACGATATGTGATTTGGCCTTCAAATCTCAGAATTTCGCATAATATTGCATTTTAAGCAAGTTTTCTTGCATTTTGCTTCGTACGAAAAATCATCGAATTTAGCAATATTTTAACGTTTATCATCTCCTTTTCCTTCATGTGATTTAAACAAAATATCATGGAATTAGGCAATATTTTGCCGTTTTCCACGTTTTTGTGAATTTTCCGTCCATGGGTATTAATTCATATATATATACGATAAAAATGATGCAAACACATAATTGATTAGATAATAACCTTAAATACTTCATTTTCAATCATCTATTTGTTTCTCGTTAAAATACTGAGTAAGATATTGAAAAGGGGAGAAGTTCGGTTTTTATTGCATATATCGACGTTTCAGCCGGATTAGAGCGGTTTTACGTGTACATCTTCCATCGTTAATATAAACGGAAAATCAAGAACATTATAGTTAATTCTAATGAAAACACATTGTTTTTTATCATTTGTATTGGAAACAACATTGTCATATGTCTTTTCTTGGATCTAAATAATACGAAACCTCGCTCTATGATTTGAAGTTAAAATCCTCAAATATGGTTATATAGTGACTTTTCACGTTTTTCATGTAGTTTGATATTACGTAAATATATTCATTTTTACCAATATTTCGATACTATTTCATGTAGTATCACGATATGTGATTTAGCCTTCAAATCTCAGAATTTCGCATAATATTGCATTTTGAGCAAGTTTTCTTGCATTTTGTTTCGTACGAAAAATCATCGAATATAGCAATATTTTGACGTTTATCATCTCCTTTTCCTTCATGTGATTTAAACAAAATATCATCGAATTAGGCAATATTTTGCCGTTTTCCACGTTTTTGTGAATTTTCCGTCCATGGGTATTAATTCATATATATATACGATAAAAATGATGCAAACACATAATTGATTAGATAATAACCTTAAATACTTCATTTTCAATCATCTATTTGTTTCTCGTTAAAATACTGAGTAAGATATTGAAAAGGGGAGAAGTTCGGTTTTTATTGCATATATCGACGTTTCAGCCGGATTAGAGCGGTTTTACGTGTACATCTTCCATCGTTAATATAAACGGAAAATCAAGAACATTATAGTTAATTCTAATGAAAACACATTGTTTTTTATCATTTGTATTGGAAACAACATTGTCATATGTCTTTTCTTGGATCTAAATAATACGAAACCTCGCTCTATGATTTGAATTTAAAATCCTCAAATATGGTTATATAGTGACTTTTTTCACGTTTTTCATGTAGTTTGATATTACGTAAATATATTCATTTTTACCAATATTTCGATACTATTTCATGTAGTATCACGATATGTGATTTGGCCTTCAAATCTCAGAATTTCGCATAATATTGCATTTTAAGCAAGTTTTCTTGCATTTTGTTTCGTACGAAAAATCATCGAATATAGCAATATTTTGACGCTTATCATCTCCTTTTCCTTCATGTGATTTAAACAAAATATCATCGAATTAGGCAATATTTTGCCGTTTTCCACGTTTTTGTGAATTTTCCGTCCATGGGTATTAATTCATATATATATAAACGATAAAAATGATGCAAACACATAATTGATTAGATAATAACCTTAAATACTTCATTTTCAATCATCTATTTGTTTCTCGTTAAAATACTGAGTAAGATATTGAAAAGGGGAGAAGTTCGGTTTTTATTGCATATATCGACGTTTCAGCCGGATTACAGCGGTTTTACGTGTACATCTTCCATCGTTAATATAAACGGAAAATCAAGAACATTATAGTTAATTCTAATGAAAACACATTGTTTTTTATCATTTGTATTGGAAACAACATTGTCATATGTCTTTTCTTGGATCTAAATAATACGAAACCTCGCTCTATGATTTGAAGTTAAAATCCTCAAATATGGTTATATAGTGACTTTTTTCACGTTTTTCATGTAGTTTGATATTACGTAAAGATATTCATTTTTACCAATATTTCGATACTATTTCATGTAGTATCACGATATGTGATTTGGCCTTCAAATCTCAGAATTTCGCATAATATTGCATTTTAAGCAAGTTTTCATGCATTTTGCTTAGTACGAAAAATCATCGAATTTAGCAATATTTTAACGTTTATCATCTCCTTTTCCTTCATGTGATTTAAACAAAATATCATCGAATTAGGCAATATTTTGCCGTTTTCCACGTTTTTGTGAATTTTCAGTCCATGGGTTTTAATTCATATATATACGTTAAAAATGATGCAAACACATAATTGATTAGATAATAACCTTAAATACTTCATTTTTCAATCATCTATTTGTTTCTCGTTAAGATACTGAGTAAGATATTGAAAAGGGGAGAAGTTCGGTTTTTATTGCATATATCGACGTTTCAGCCGGATTAGACCGGTTTTACGTGTACATCTTCCATCGTTAATATAAACGGAAAATCAAGAACATTATAGTTAATTCTAATGAAAACACATTGTTTTTTATCATTTGTATTGGAAACAACATTGTCATATGTCTTTTCTTGGATCTAAATAATACGAAACCTCGCTCTATGATTTGAAGTTAAAATCCTCAAATATGGTTATATAGTGACTTTTCACGTTTTTCATGTAGTTTGATATTGCGTAAATATATTCATTTTTACCAATATTTCGATACTATTTCATGTAGTATCACGATATGTGATTTAGCCTTCAAATCTCAGAATTTCTCATAATATTGCATTTTGAGCAAGTTTTCTTGCATTTTGTTTCGTACGAAAAATCATCGAATATAGCAATATTTTGACGTTTATCATCTCCTTTTCCTTCATGTGATTTAAACAAAATATCATCGAATTAGGCAATATTTTGCCGTTTTCCACGTTTTTGTGAATTTTCCGTCCATGGGTATTAATTCATATATATATATACGATAAAAATGATGCAAACACATAATTGATTAGATAATAACCTTAAATACTTCATTTTCAATCATCTATTTGTTTCTCGTTAAAATACTGAGTAAGATATTGAAAAGGGTAGAAGTTCGGTTTTTATTGCATATATCGACGTTTCAGCCAGATTAGAGCGGTTTTACGTGTACATCTTCCATCGTTAATATAAACGGAAAATCAAGAACATTATAGTTATTTCTAATGAAAACACATTGTTTTTTATCATTTGTATTGGAAATAACATTGTCATATGTCTTTTCTTGGATCTAAATAATACGAAACCTCGCTCTATGATTTGAAGTTAAAATCCTCAAATATGGTTATATAGTGACTTTTCACGTTTTTCATGTAGTTTGATATTACGTAAATATATTAATTTTTACCAATATTTCGATACTATTTCATGTAGTATCACGATATGTGATTTAGCCTTCAAATCTCAGAATTTCGCATAATATTGCATTTTGAGCAAGTTTTCTTGCATTTTGTTTCGTACGAAAAATCATCGAATATAGCAATATTTTGACGTTTATCATCTCCTTTTCCTTCATGTGATTTAAACAAAATATCATCGAATTAGGCAATATTTTGCCGTTTTCCACGTTTTTGTGAATTTTCCGTCCATGGGTATTAATTCATATATATATACGATAAAAATGATGCAAACACATAATTGATTAGATAATAACCTTAAATACTTCATTTTCAATCATCTATTTGTTTCTCGTTAAAATACTGAGTAAGATATTGAAAAGGGGAGAAGTTCGGTTTTTATTGCATATATCGACGTTTCAGCCGGATTAGTGCGGTTTTACGTGTACATCTTCCATCGTTAATATAAACGGAAAATCAAGAACATTATAGTTAATTCTAATGAAAACACATTGTTTTTTATCCTTTGTATTGGAAACCACATTGTCATATGTCTTTTCTTGGAACTAAATAATACGAAACCTCGCTCTATGATTTGAAGTTAAAATCCTCAAATATGGTTATATAGTGACTTTTTTTCACGTTTTTCATGTAGTTTGATATTACGTAAATATATTCATTTTTACCAATATTTCGATACTATTTCATGTAGTATCACGATATGTGATTTGGCCTTCAAATCTCAGAATTTCGCACAATATTGCATTTTAAGCAAGTTTTCATGCATTTTGCTTAGTACGAAAAATCATCGAATTTAGCAATATTTTAACGTTTATCATCTCCTTTTCCTTCATGTGATTTAAACAAAATATCATCGAATTAGGCAATATTTTGCCGTTTTCCACGTTTTTGTGAATTTTCAGTCCATGGGTTTTAATTCATATATATACGTTATAAATGATGCAAACACATAATTGATTAGATAATAACCTTAAATACTTCATTTTTCAATCATCTATTTGTTTCTCGTTAAGATACTGAGTAAGATATTGAAAAGGGGAGAAGTTCGGTTTTTATTGCATATATCGACGTTTCAACCGGATTAGAGCGGTTTTACGTGTACATCTTCCATCGTTAATATAAACGGAAAATCAAGAACATTATAGTTAATTCTAATGAAAACACATTGTTTTTTTTCATTTGTATTGGAAACAACATTGTCATATGTCTTTTCTTGGATCTAAATAATACGAAACCGCGCTCTATGATTTGAAGTTAAAATCCTCAAATATGGTTATATAGTGACTTTTTTCACGTTTTTCATGTAGTTTGATATTACGTAAATATATTCATTTTTACCAATATTTCGATACTATTTCATGTAGTATATACGAAACCGCGCTCTATGATTTGAAGTTAAAATCCTCAAATATGGTTATATAGTGACTTTTTTCACGTTTTTCATGTAGTTTGATATTACGTAAATATATTCATTTTTACCAATATTTCGATACTATTTCATGTAGTATCACGATATGTGATTTGGCCTTCAAATCTCAGAATTTCGCATAATATTGCATTTTAAGCAAGTTTTCTTGCATTTTGCTTCGTACGAAAAATCATCGAATTTAGCAATATTTTAACGTTTATCATCTCCTTTTCCTTCATGTGATTTAAACAAAATATCATGGAATTAGGCAATATTTTGCCGTTTTCCACGTTTTTGTGAATTTTCCGTCCATGGGTATTAATTCATATATATATACGATAAAAATGATGCAAACACATAATTGATCAGATAATAACCTTAAATACTTCATTTTCAATCATCTATTTGTTTCTCGTTAAAATACTGAGTAAGATATTGAAAAGGGGAGAAGTTCGGTTTTTATTGCATATATCGACGTTTCAGCCGGATTAGAGCGGTTTTACGTGTACATCTTCCATCGTTAATATAAACGGAAAATCAAGAACATTATAGTTAATTCTAATGAAAAGACATTGTTTTTTATCATTTGTATTGGAAACAACATTGTCATATGTCTTTTCTTGGATCTAAATAATACGAAACCTCGCTCTATGATTTGAAGTTAAAATCCTCAAATATGGTTATATAGTGACTTTTCACGTTTTTCATGTAGTTTGATATTACGTAAATATATTCATTTTTACCAATATTTCGATACTATTTCATGTAGTATCACGATATGTGATTTAGCCTTCAAATCTCAGAATTTCGCATAATATTGCATTTTAAGCAAGTTTTCTTGCATTTTGTTTCGTACGAAAAATCATCGAATATAGCAATATTTTGACGTTTATCATCTCCTTTTCCTTCATGTGATTTAAACAAAATATCATCGAATTAGGCAATATTTTGCCGTTTTCCACGTTTTTGTGAATTTTCCGTCCATGGGTATTAATTCATATATATATACGATAAAAATGATGCAAACACATAATTGATTAGATAATAACCTTAAATACTTCATTTTCAATCATCTATTTGTTTCTCGTTAAAATACTGAGTAAGATATTGAAAAGGGGAGAAGTTCGGTTTTTATTGCATATATCGACGTTTCAGCCGGATTAGAGCGGTTTTAGGTGTACATCTTCCATCGTTAATATAAACGGAAAATCAAGAACATTATAGTTAATTCTAATGAAAACACATTGTTTTTTATCATTTGTATTGGAAACAACATTGTCATATGTCTTTTCTTGGATCTAAATAATACGAAACCTCGCTCTATGATTTGAATTTAAAATCCTTAAATATGGTTATATAGTGACTTTTTTCACGTTTTTCATGTAGTTTGATATTACGTAAATATATTCATTTTTACCAATATTTCGATACTATTTCATGTAGTATCACGATATGTGATTTGGCCTTCAAATCTCAGAATTTCGCAAAATATTGCATTTTAAGCAAGTTTTCTTGCATTTTGTTTCGTACGAAAAATCATCGAATATAGCAATATTTTGACGTTTATCATCTCCTTTTCCTTCATGTGATTTAAACAAAATATCATCGAATTAGGCAATATTTTGCCGTTTTCCACGTTTTTGTGAATTTTCAGTCCATGGGTTTTAATTCATATATATACGATAAAAATGATGCAAACACATAATTGATTAGATAATAACCTTAAATACTTCATTTTCAATCATCTATTTGTTTCTCGTTAAAATACTGAGTAAGATATTGAAAAGGGGAGAAGTTCGGTTTTTATTGCATATATCGACGTTTCAGCCGGATTAGAGCGGTTTTACGTGTACATCTTCCATCGTTAATATAAACGGAAAATCAAGAACATTATACTTAATTCTAATGAAAACACATTGTTTTTTATCATTTGTATTGGAAACAACATTGTCATATGTCTTTTCTTGGAACTAAATAATACGAAACCTCGCTCTATGATTTGAAGTTAAAATCCTCAAATATGGTTATATAGTGACTTTTTTCACGTTTTTCATGTAGTTTGATATTACGTAAATATATTCATTTTTATCAATATTTCGATACTATTTCATGTAGTATCACGATATGTGATTTGGCCTTCAAATCTCAGAATTTCGCATAATATTGCATTTTAAGCAAGTTTTCTTGCATTTTGCTTCGTACGAAAAATCATCGAATTTAGCAATATTTTAACGTTTATCATCTCCTTTTCCTTCATGTGATTTAAACAAAATATCATGGAATTAGGCAATATTTTGCCGTTTTCCACGTTTTTGTGAATTTTCCGTCCATGGGTATTAATTCATATATATATACGATAAAAATGATGCAAACACATAATTGATTAGATAATAACCTTAAATACTTCATTTTCAATCATCTATTTGTTTCTCGTTAAAATACTGAGTAAGATATTAAAAAGGGGAGAAGTTCGGTTTTTATTGCATATATCGACGTTTCAGCCGGATTAGAGCGGTTTTACGTGTACATCTTCCATCGTTAATATAAACGGAAAATCAAGAACATTATAGTTAATTCTAATGAAAACACATTGTTTTTTATCATTTGTATTGGAAACAACATTGTCATATGTCTTTTCTTGGATCTAAATAATACGAAACCTCGCTCTATGATTTGAAGTTAAAATCCTCAAATATGGTTATATAGTGACTTTTCACGTTTTTCATGTAGTTTGATATTACGTAAATATATTCATTTTTACCAATATTTCGATACTATTTCATGTAGTATCACGATATGTGATTTAGCCTTCAAATCTCAGAATTTCGCATAATATTGCATTTTGAGCAAGTTTTCTTGCATTTTGTTTCGTACGAAAAATCATCGAATATAGCAATATTTTGACGTTTATCATCTCCTTTTCCTTCATGTGATTTAAACAAAATATCATCGAATTAGGCAATATTTTGCCGTTTTCCACGTTTTTGTGAATTTTCCGTCCATGGGTATTAATTCATATATATATACGATAAAAATGATGCAAACACATAATTGATTAGATAATAACCTTAAATACTTCATTTTCAATCATCTATTTGTTTCTCGTTAAAATACTGAGTAAGATATTGAAAAGGGGAGAAGTTCGGTTTTTATTGCATATATCGACGTTTCAGCCGGATTAGAGCGGTTTTACGTGTACATCTTCCATCGTTAATATAAACGGAAAATCAAGAACATTATAGTTAATTCTAATGAAAACACATTGTTTTTTATCATTTGTATTGGAAACAACATTGTCATATGTCTTTTCTTGGATCTAAATAATACGAAACCTCGCTCTATGATTTGAATTTAAAATCCTCAAATATGGTTATATAGTGACTTTTTTCACGTTTTTCATGTAGTTTGATATTACGTAAATATATTCATTTTTACCAATATTTCGATACTATTTCATGTAGTATCACAATATGTGATTTGGCCTTCAAATCTCAGAATTTCGCATAATATTGCATTTTAAGCAAGTTTTCTTGCATTTTGTTTCGTACGAAAAATCATCGAATATAGCAATATTTTGACGCTTATCATCTCCTTTTCCTTCATGTGATTTAAACAAAATATCATCGAATTAGGCAAAATTTTGCCGTTTTCCACGTTTTTGTGAATTTTCCGTCCATGGGTATTAATTCATATATATATAAACGATAAAAATGATGCAAACACATAATTGATTAGATAATAACCTTAAATACTTCATTTTCAATCATCTATTTGTTTCTCGTTAAAATACTGAGTAAGATATTGAAAAGGGGAGAAGTTCGGTTTTTATTGCATATATCGACGTTTCAGCCGGATTACAGCGGTTTTACGTGTACATCTTCCATCGTTAATATAAACGGAAAATCAAGAACATTATAGTTAATTCTAATGAAAACACATTGTTTTTTATCATTTGTATTGGAAACAACATTGTCATATGTCTTTTCTTGGATCTAAATAATACGAAACCTCGCTCTATGATTTGAAGTTAAAATCCTCAAATATGGTTATATAGTGACTTTTTTCACGTTTTTCATGTAGTTTGATATTACGTAAAGATATTCATTTTTACCAATATTTCGATACTATTTCATGTAGTATCACGATATGTGATTTGGCCTTCAAATCTCAGAATTTCGCATAATATTGCATTTTAAGCAAGTTTTCATGCATTTTGCTTAGTACGAAAAATCATCGAATTTAGCAATATTTTAACGTTTATCATCTCCTTTTCCTTCATGTGATTTAAACAAAATATCATCGAATTAGGCAATATTTTGCCGTTTTCCACGTTTTTGTGAATTTTCCGTCCATGGGTATTAATTCATATATATATAAACGATAAAAATGATGCAAACACATAATTGATTAGATAATAACCTTAAATACTTCATTTTCAATCATCTATTTGTTTCTCGTTAAAATACTGAGTAAGATATTGAAAAGGGGAGAAGTTCGGTTTTTATTGCATATATCGACGTTTCAGCCGGATTACAGCGGTTTTACGTGTACATCTTCCATCGTTAATATAAACGGAAAATCAAGAACATTATAGTTAATTCTAATGAAAACACATTGTTTTTTATCATTTGTATTGGAAACAACATTGTCATATGTCTTTTCTTGGATCTAAATAATACGAAACCGCGCTCTATGATTTGAAGTTAAAATCCTCAAATATGGTTATATAGTGACTTTTTTCACGTTTTTCATGTAGTTTGATATTACGTAAATATATTCATTTTTACCAATATTTCGATACTATTTCATGTAGTATCACGATATGTGATTTGGCCTTCAAATCTCAGAATTTCGCATAATATTGCATTTTAAGCAAGTTTTCTTTGCATTTTGCTTCGTACGAAAAATCATCGAATTTAGCAATATTTTAACGTTTATCATCTCCTTT
>NC_091220.1:7138032-7170818 GCF_040958095.1 Procambarus clarkii
TTGTTTTTTATCATTTGTATTGGAAACAACATTGTCATATGTCTTTTCTTGGATCTAAATAATACGAAACGTCGCTCTATGATTTGAAGTTAAAATCCTCAAATATGGTTATATAGTGACTTTTTTCACGTTTCTCATGTAGTTTGATATTACGTAAATATATTCATTTTTACCAATATTTCGATACTATTTCATGTAGTATCACGATATGTGATTTGGCCTTCAAATCTCAGAATTTCGCATAATATTGCATTTTAAGCAAGTTTTCTTGCATTTTGTTTCGTACGAAAAATCATCGAATATAGCAATATTTTGACGTTTATCATCTCCTTTTCCTTCATGTGATTTAAACAAAATATCATCGAATTAGGCAATATTTTGCCGTTTTCCACGTTTTTGTGAATTTTCAGTCCATGGGTTTTAATTCATATATATACGATAAAAATGATGCAAACACATAATTGATTAGATAATAAACTTAAATACTTCATTTTGAATCATCCATTTGTTTCACGTTAAAATACTGAGTAAGATATTGAAAAGGGGAGAAGTTCGGTTTTTATTGCATATATCGACGTTTCAGCCGGATTAGAGCGGTTTTACGTGTACATCTTCCATCGTTAATATAAACGGAAAATCAAGAACATTATAGTTAATTCTAATGAAAACACATTGTTTTTTATCATTTGTATTGGAAACAACATTGTCATATGTCTTTTCTTGGAACTAAATAATACGAAACCTCGCTCTATGATTTGAAGTTAAAATCCTCAAATATGGTTATATAGTGACTTTTTTCACGTTTTTCATGTAGTTTGATATTACGTAAATATATTCATTTTTACCAATATTTCGATACTATTTCATGTAGTATCACGATATGTGATTTGGCCTTCAAATCTCAGAATTTCGCATAATATTGCATTTTAAGCAAGTTTTCTTGCATTTTGTTTCGTACGGAAAATCATCGAATTTAGCAATATTTTGACGTTTATCATCCCCTTTTCCTTCATGTGATTTAAACAAAATATCATCGAATTAGGCAATATTTTGCCGTTTTCCACGTTTTTGTGAATTTTCCGTCCATGGGTATTAATTCATATATATACGATAAAAATGATGCAAACACATAATTGATTAGATACTTATAAATACCTTTTATACTAGATACCTTACTAGATAGTAAGTATACCTCTAGTATACCTCTAGTATACTATACTAGATCTTAGATTAGATACCTTAAATACTTCATTTTCAATCATCTATTTGTTTCTCGTTAAAATACTGAGTAAGATGTTGAAAAGGGGAGAAGTTCGGTTTTTATTGCATATATCGACGTTTCAGCCGGATTAGAGCGGTTTTACGTGTACATCTTCCATCGTTAATATAAACGGAAAATCAAGAACATTATAGTTAATTCTAATGAAAACACATTGTTTTTTATCATTTGTATTGGAAACAACATTGTCATATGTCTTTTCTTGGATCTAAATAATACGAAACGTCGCTCTATGATTTGAAGTTAAAATCCTCAAATATGGTTATATAGTGACTTTTTTCACGTTTCTCATAAAGTTTGATATTACGTAAATATATTCATTTTTACCAATATTTCGATACTATTTCATGTAGTATCACGATACGTGATTTGGCCTTCAAATCTCAGAATTTCGCATAATATTGCATTTTAAGCAAGTTTTCTTGCATTTTGTTTCGTACGAAAAATCATCGAATATAGCAATATTTTGACGTTTATCATCTCCTTTTCCTTCATGTGATTTATACAAAATATCATCGAATTAGGCAATATTTTGCCGTTTTCCACGTT
The DNA here is from genome assembly GCF_040958095.1 of Procambarus clarkii. Classification (NCBI taxonomy): domain Eukaryota; kingdom Metazoa; phylum Arthropoda; class Malacostraca; order Decapoda; family Cambaridae; genus Procambarus; species Procambarus clarkii. The sequence continues at coordinate 7,139,861 of NC_091220.1, forward strand.
TTTGTGAATTTTCAGTCCCTGGGTTTTAATTCATATATATACGATAAAAATGATGCAAACACATAATTAATTAGATAATAACCTTAAATACTTCATTTTGAATCATCTATTTGTTTCACGTTAAAATACTGAGTAAGATATTGAAAAGGGGAGAAGTTCGGTTTTTATTGCATATATCGACGTTTCAGCCGGATTAGAGCGGTTTTACGTGTACATCTTCCATCGTTAATATAAACGGAAAATCAAGAACATTATAGTTAATTCTAATGAAAACACATTGTTTTTTATCATTTGTATTGGAAACAACATTGTCATATGTCTTTTCTTGGAACTAAATAATACGAAACCTCGCTCTATGATTTGAAGTTAAAATCCTCAAATATGGTTATATAGTGACTTTTTTCACGTTTTTCATGTAGTTTGATATTACGTAAATATATTCATTTTTACCAATATTTCGATACTATTTCATGTAGTATCACGATATGTGATTTGGCCTTCAAATCTCAGAATTTCGCAAAATATTGCATTTTAAGCAAGTTTTCTTGCATTTTGTTTCGTACGGAAAATCATCGAATTTAGCAATATTTTGACGTTTATCATCCCCTTTTCCTTCATGTGATTTAAACAAAATATCATCGAATTAGGCAATATTTTGCCGTTTTCCACGTTTTTGTGAATTTTCCGTCCATGGGTATTAATTCATATATATACGATAAAAATGATGCAAACACATAATTGATTAGATAATAACCTTAAATACTTCATTTTCAATCATCTATTTGTTTCTCGTTAAAATACTGAGTAAGATATTGAAAAGGGGAGAAGTTCGGTTTTTATTGCATATATCGACGTTTCAGCCGGATTAGAGCGGTTTTACGTGTACATCTTCCCTCGTTAATATAAACGGAAAATCAAGAACATTATAGTTAATTCTAATGAAAACACATTGTTTTTTATCATTTGTATTGGAAACAACATTGTCATATGTCTTTTCTTGGAACTAAATAATACGAAACCTCGCTCTATGATTTGAAGTTAAAATCCTCAAATATGGTTATATAGTGACTTTTTTCACGTTTTTCATGTAGTTTGATATTACGTAAATATATTCATTTTTACCAATATTTCGATACTATTTCATGTAGTATCACGATATGTGATTTGGCCTTCAAATCTCAGAATTTCGCATAATATTGCATTTTAAGCAAGTTTTCTTGCATTTTGCTTCGTACGAAAAATCATCGAATTTAGCAATATTTTAACGTTTATCATCTCCTTTTCCTTCATGTGATTTAAACAAAATATCATCGAATTAGACAATATTTTGCCGTTTTTCACGTTTTTGTGAACTTTCCGTCCATTGTTATTAATTCATATATATACGATAAAAATGATGCAAACACATAATTGATTAGATAATAACCTTAAATACTTCATTTTCAATCATCTATTTGTTTCTCGTTAAAATACTGAGTAAGATATTGAAAAGGGGAGAAGTTCGGTTTTTATTGCATATATCGACGTTTCAGCCGGATTAGAGCGGTTTTACGTGTACATCTTCCCTCGTTAATATAAACGGAAAATCAAGAACATTATAGTTAATTCTAATGAAAACACATTGTTTTTTATCATTTGTATTGGAAACAACATTGTCATATGTCTTTTCTTGGATCTAAATAATACGAAACCTCGCTCTATGATTTGAAGTTAAAATCCTCAAATATGGTTATATAGTGACTTTTTTCACGTTTTTCATGTAGTTTGATATTACGTAAATATATTCATTTTTACCAATATTTCGATACTATTTCATGTAGTATCACGATATGTGATTTGGCCTTCAAATCTCAGAATTTCGCATAATATTGCATTTTAAGCAAGTTTTCTTGCATTTTGTTTCGTACGAAAAATCATCGAATATAGCAATATTTTGACGTTTATCATCTCCTTTTCCTTCATGTGATTTAAACAAAATATCATCGAATTAGGCAATATTTTGCCGTTTTCCACGTTTTTGTGAATTTTCAGTCCATGGGTTTTAATTCATATATATACGATAAAAATGATGCAAACACATCATTGTGATTTGGCCTTCAAATCTCAGAATTTCGCATAATATTGCATTTTAAGCAAGTTTTCTTGCATTTTGCTTCGTACGAAAAATCATCGAATTTAGCAATATTTTAACGTTTATCATCTCCTTTTCCTTCATGTGATTTAAACAAAATATCATCGAATTAGACATTATTTTGCCGTTTTCCACGTTTTTGTGAACTTTCCGTCCATTGTTATTAATTCATATATATATACGATAAAAATGATGCAAACACATAATTGATTAGATAATAACCTTAAATACTTCATTTTCAATCATCTATTTGTTTCTCGTTAAAATACTGAGTAAGATATTGAAAAGGGGAGAAGTTCGGTTTTTATTGCATATATCGACGTTTCAGCCGGATTAGAGCGGTTTTACGTGTACATCTTCCATCGTTAATATAAACGGAAAATCAAGAACATTATAGTTAATTCTAATGAAAACACATTGTTTTTTATCATTTGTATTGGAAACAACATTGTCATATGTCTTTTCTTGGATCTAAATAATACGAAACGTCGCTCTATGATTTGAAGTTAAAATCCTCAAATATAGTTATATAGTGACTTTTTTCACGTTTCTCATGTAGTTTGATATTACGTAAATATATTCATTTTTACCAATATTTCGATACTATTTCATGTAGTATCACGATATGTGATTTGGCCTTCAAATCTCAGAATTTCGCATAATATTGCATTTTAAGCAAGTTTTCTTGCATTTTGTTTCGTACGAAAAATCATCGAATATAGCAATATTTTGACGTTTATCATCTCCTTTTCCTTCATGTGATTTAAACAAAATATCATCGAATTAGGCAATATTTTGCCGTTTTCCACGTTTTTGTGAATTTTCAGTCCATGGGTTTTAATTCATATATATACGATAAAAATGATGCAAACACATAATTGATTAGATAATAAACTTAAATACTTCATTTTGAATCATCCTATTTGTTTCACGTTAAAATACTGAGTAAGATATTGAAAAGGGGAGAAGTTCGGTTTTTATTGCATATATCGACGTTTCAGCCGGATTAGAGCGGTTTTACGTGTACATCTTCCATCGTTAATATAAACGGAAAATCAAGAACATTATAGTTAATTCTAATGAAAACACATTGTTTTTTATCATTTGTATTGGAAACAACATTGTCATATGTCTTTTCTTGGAACTAAATAATACGAAACCTCGCTCTATGATTTGAAGTTAAAATCCTCAAATATGGTTATATAGTGACTTTTTTCACGTTTTTCATGTAGTTTGATATTACGTAAATATATTCATTTTTACCAATATTTCGATACTATTTCATGTAGTATCACGATATGTGATTTGGCCTTCAAATCTCAGAATTTCGCATAATATTGCATTTTAAGCAAGTTTTCTTGCATTTTGTTTCGTACGGAAAATCATCGAATTTAGCAATATTTTGACGTTTATCATCCCCTTTTCCTTCATGTGATTTAAACAAAATATCATCGAATTAGGCAATATTTTGCCGTTTTCCACGTTTTTGTGAATTTTCCGTCCATGGGTATTAATTCATATATATACGATAAAAATGATGCAAACACATAATTGATTAGATACTTATAAATACCTTTTATACTAGATACCTTACTAGATAGTAAGTATACCTCTAGTATACCTCTAGTATACTATACTAGATCTTAGATTAGATACCTTAAATACTTCATTTTCAATCATCTATTTGTTTCTCGTTAAAATACTGAGTAAGATGTTGAAAAGGGGAGAAGTTCGGTTTTTATTGCATATATCGACGTTTCAGCCGGATTAGAGCGGTTTTACGTGTACATCTTCCATCGTTAATATAAACGGAAAATCAAGAACATTATAGTTAATTCTAATGAAAACACATTGTTTTTTATCATTTGTATTGGAAACAACATTGTCATATGTCTTTTCTTGGATCTAAATAATACGAAACCGTCGCTCTATGATTTGAAGTTAAAATCCTCAAATATGGTTATATAGTGACTTTTTTCACGTTTCTCATGTAAGTTTGATATTACGTAAATATATTCATTTTTACCAATATTTCGATACTATTTCATGTAGTATCACGATACTGTGATTTGGCCTTCAAATCTCAGAATTTCGCATAATATTGCATTTTAAGCAAGTTTTCTTGCATTTTGTTTCGTACGAAAAATCATCGAATATAGCAATATTTTGACGTTTATCATCTCCTTTTCCTTCATGTGATTTATACAAAATATCATCGAATTAGGCAATATTTTGCCGTTTTCCACGTTTTTGTGAATTTTCAGTCCATGGGTTTTAATTCATATATATACGATAAAAATGATGCAAACACATAATTGATTAGATAATAACCTTAAATACTTCATTTTGAATCATCTATTTGTTTCATCGTTAAAATACTGAGTAAGATATTGAAAAGGGGAGAAGTTCGGTTTTTATTGCATATATCGACGTTTCAGCCGGATTAGAGCGGTTTTACGTGTACATCTTCCATCGTTAATATAAACGGAAAATCAAGAACATTATAGTTAATTCTAATGAAAACACATTGTTTTTTATCATTTGTATTGGAAACAACATTGTCATATGTCTTTTCTTGGAACTAAATAATACGAAACCTCGCTCTATGATTTGAAGTTAAAATCCTCAAATATGGTTATATAGTGACTTTTTTCACGTTTTTCATGTAGTTTGATATTACGTAAATATATTCATTTTTACCAATATTTCGATACTATTTCATGTAGTATCACGATATGTGATTTGGCCTTCAAATCTCAGAATTTCGCATAATATTGCATTTTAAGCAAGTTTTCTTGCATTTTGCTTCGTACGAAAAATTCATCGAATTTAGCAATATTTTAACGTTTATCATCTCCTTTTCCTTCATGTGATTTAAACAAAATATCATCGAATTAGACAATATTTTGCCGTTTTCCACGTTTTTGTGAACTTTCCGTCCATTGTTATTAATTCATATATATATACGATAAAAATGATGCAAACACATAATTGATTAGATAATAACCTTAAATACTTCATTTTCAATCATCTATTTGTTTCTCGTTAAAATACTGAGTAAGATATTGAAAAGGGGAGAAGTTCGGTTTTTATTGCATATATCGACGTTTCAGCCGGATTAGAGCGGTTTTACGTGTACATCTTCCATCGTTAATATAAACGGAAAATCAAGAACATTATAGTTAATTCTAATGAAAACACATTGTTTTTTATCATTTGTATTGGAAACAACATTGTCATATGTCTTTTCTTGGATCTAAATAATACGAAACGTCGCTCTATGATTTGAAGTTAAAATCCTCAAATATGGTTATATAGTGACTTTTTTCACGTTTCTCATGTAGTTTGATATTACGTAAATATATTCATTTTTACCAATATTTCGATACTATTTCATGTAGTATCACGATATGTGATTTGGCCTTCAAATCTCAGAATTTCGCATAATATTGCATTTTAAGCAAGTTTTCTTGCATTTTGTTTCGTACGAAAAATCATCGAATATAGCAATATTTTGACGTTTATCATCTCCTTTTCCTTCATGTGATTTAAACAAAATATCATCGAATTAGGCAATATTTTGCCGTTTTCCACGTTTTTGTGAATTTTCAGTCCATGGGTTTTAATTCATATATATACGATAAAAATGATGCAAACACATAATTGATTAGATAATAAACTTAAATACTTCATTTTGAATCATCCATTTGTTTCACGTTAAAATACTGAGTAAGATATTGAAAAGGGGAGAAGTTCGGTTTTTATTGCATATATCGACGTTTCAGCCGGATTAGAGCGGTTTTACGTGTACATCTTCCATCGTTAATATAAACGGAAAATCAAGAACATTATAGTTAATTCTAATGAAAACACATTGTTTTTTATCATTTGTATTGGAAACAACATTGTCATATGTCTTTTCTTGGAACTAAATAATACGAAACCTCGCTCTATGATTTGAAGTTAAAATCCTCAAATATGGTTATATAGTGACTTTTTTCACGTTTTTCATGTAGTTTGATATTACGTAAATATATTCATTTTTACCAATATTTCGATACTATTTCATGTAGTATCACGATATGTGATTTGGCCTTCAAATCTCAGAATTTCGCATAATATTGCATTTTAAGCAAGTTTTCTTGCATTTTGTTTCGTACGGAAAATCATCGAATTTAGCAATATTTTGACGTTTATCATCCCCTTTTCCTTCATGTGATTTAAACAAAATATCATCGAATTAGGCAATATTTTGCCGTTTTCCACGTTTTTGTGAATTTTCCGTCCATGGGTATTAATTCATATATATACGATAAAAATGATGCAAACACATAATTGATTAGATGCTTATAAATACCTTTTATACTAGATACCTTACTAGATAGTAAGTATACCTCTAGTATACCTCTAGTATACTATACTAGATCTTAGATTAGATACCTTAAATACTTCATTTTCAATCATCTATTTGTTTCTCGTTAAAATACTGAGTAAGATGTTGAAAAGGGGAGAAGTTCGGTTTTTATTGCATATATCGACGTTTCAGCCGGATTAGAGCGGTTTTACGTGTACATCTTCCATCGTTAATATAAACGGAAAATCAAGAACATTATAGTTAATTCTAATGAAAACACATTGTTTTTTATCATTTGTATTGGAAACAACATTGTCATATGTCTTTTCTTGGATCTAAATAATACGAAACGTCGCTCTATGATTTGAAGTTAAAATCCTCAAATATGGTTATATAGTGACTTTTTTCACGTTTCTCATAAAGTTTGATATTACGTAAATATATTCATTTTTACCAATATTTCGATACTATTTCATGTAGTATCACGATACGTGATTTGGCCTTCAAATCTCAGAATTTCGCATAATATTGCATTTTAAGCAAGTTTTCTTGCATTTTGTTTCGTACGAAAAATCATCGAATATAGCAATATTTTGACGTTTATCATCTCCTTTTCCTTCATGTGATTTATACAAAATATCATCGAATTAGGCAATATTTTGCCGTTTTCCACGTTTTTGTGAATTTTCAGTCCCTGGGTTTTAATTCATATATATACGATAAAAATGATGCAAACACATAATTAATTAGATAATAACCTTAAATACTTCATTTTGAATCATCTATTTGTTTCACGTTAAAATACTGAGTAAGATATTGAAAAGGGGAGAAGTTCGGTTTTTATTGCATATATCGACGTTTCAGCCGGATTAGAGCGGTTTTACGTGTACATCTTCCATCGTTAATATAAACGGAAAATCAAGAACATTATAGTTAATTCTAATGAAAACACATTGTTTTTTATCATTTGTATTGGAAACAACATTGTCATATGTCTTTTCTTGGAACTAAATAATACGAAACCTCGCTCTATGATTTGAAGTTAAAATCCTCAAATATGGTTATATAGTGACTTTTTTCACGTTTTTCATGTAGTTTGATATTACGTAAATATATTCATTTTTACCAATATTTCGATACTATTTCATGTAGTATCACGATATGTGATTTGGCCTTCAAATCTCAGAATTTCGCAAAATATTGCATTTTAAGCAAGTTTTCTTGCATTTTGTTTCGTACGGAAAATCATCGAATTTAGCAATATTTTGACGTTTATCATCCCCTTTTCCTTCATGTGATTTAAACAAAATATCATCGAATTAGGCAATATTTTGCCGTTTTCCACGTTTTTGTGAATTTTCCGTCCATGGGTATTAATTCATATATATACGATAAAAATGATGCAAACACATAATTGATTAGATAATAACCTTAAATACTTCATTTTCAATCATCTATTTGTTTCTCGTTAAAATACTGAGTAAGATATTGAAAAGGGGAGAAGTTCGGTTTTTATTGCATATATCGACGTTTCAGCCGGATTAGAGCGGTTTTACGTGTACATCTTCCCTCGTTAATATAAACGGAAAATCAAGAACATTATAGTTAATTCTAATGAAAACACATTGTTTTTTATCATTTGTATTGGAAACAACATTGTCATATGTCTTTTCTTGGAACTAAATAATACGAAACCTCGCTCTATGATTTGAAGTTAAAATCCTCAAATATGGTTATATAGTGACTTTTTTCACGTTTTTCATGTAGTTTGATATTACGTAAATATATTCATTTTTACCAATATTTCGATACTATTTCATGTAGTATCACGATATGTGATTTGGCCTTCAAATCTCAGAATTTCGCATAATATTGCATTTTAAGCAAGTTTTCTTGCATTTTGCTTCGTACGAAAAATCATCGAATTTAGCAATATTTTAACGTTTATCATCTCCTTTTCCTTCATGTGATTTAAACAAAATATCATCGAATTAGGCAATATTTTGCCGTTTTCCACGTTTTTGTGAACTTTCCGTCCATTGTTATTAATTCATATATATATACGATAAAAATGATGCAAACACATAATTGATTAGATAATAACCTTAAATACTTCATTTTCAATCATCTATTTGTTTCTCGTTAAAATACTGAGTAAGATATTGAAAAGGGGAGAAGTTCGGTTTTTATTGCATATATCGACGTTTCAGCCGGATTAGAGCGGTTTTACGTGTACATCTTCCATCGTTAATATAAACGGAAAATCAAGAACATTATAGTTAATTCTAATGAAAACACATTGTTTTTTATCATTTGTATTGGAAATAACATTGTCATATGTCTTTTCTTGGATCTAAATAATACGAAACGTCGCTCTATGATTTGAAGTTAAAATCCTCAAATATGGTTATATAGTGACTTTTTTCACGTTTCTCATGTAGTTTGATATTACGTAAATATATTCATTTTTACCAATATTTCGATACTATTTCATGTAGTATCACGATATGTGATTTGGCCTTCAAATCTCAGAATTTCGCATAATATTGCATTTTAAGCAAGTTTTCTTGCATTTTGTTTCGTACGGTTTTTCATCGAATTAAGCAATATTTTGACGTTTATCATCCCCTTTTCCTTCATGTGATTTAAACAAAATATCATCGAATTAGGCAATATTTTGCCGTTTTCCACGTTTTTGTGAATTTTCCGTCCATGGGTATTAATTCATATATATACGATAAAAATGATGCAAACACATAATTGATTAGATAATAACCTTAAATACTTCATTTTCAATCATCTATTTGTTTCTCGTTAAAATACTGAGTAAGATGTTGAAAAGGGGAGAAGTTCGGTTTTTATTGCATATATCGACGTTTCAGCCGGATTAGAGCGGTTTTACGTGTACATCTTCCCTCGTTAATATAAACGGAAAATCAAGAACATTATAGTTAATTCTAATGAAAACACATTGTTTTTTATCATTTGTATTGGAAACAACATTGTCATATGTCTTTTCTTGGATCTAAATAATACGAAACCTCGCTCTATGATTTGAAGTTAAAATCCTCAAATATGGTTATATAGTGACTTTTTTCACGTTTTTCATGTAGTTTGATATTACGTAAATATATTCATTTTTACCAATATTTCGATACTATTTCATGTAGTATCACGATATGTGATTTGGCCTTCAAATCTCAGAATTTCGCGTAATATTGCATTTTAAGCAAGTTTTCTTGCATTTTGTTTCGTACGAAAAATCATCGAATATAGCAATATTTTGACGTTTATCATCTCCTTTTCCTTCATGTGATTTAAACAAAATATCATCGAATTAGGCAATATTTTGCCGTTTTCCACGTTTTTGTGAATTTTCAGTCCATGGGTTTTAATTCATATATATACGATAAAAATGATGCAAACACATCATTGTGATTTGGACTTCAAATCTCAGAATTTCGCATAATATTGCATTTTAAGCAAGTTTTCTTGCATTTTGCTTCGTACGAAAAATCATCGAATTTAGCAATATTTTAACGTTTAACATCTCCTTTTCCTTCATGTGATTTAAATAAAATATCATCGAATTAGACAATATTTTGCCGTTTTCCACGTTTTTGTGAACTTTCCGTCCATTGTTATTAATTCATATATATATCCGATAAAAATGATGCAAACACATAATTGATTAGAGAATAACCTTAAATACTTCATTTTCAATCATCTATTTGTTTCTCGTTAAAATACTGAGTAAGATATTGAAAAGGGGAGAAGTTCGGTTTTTATTGCATATATCGACGTTTCAGCCGGATTAGAGCGGTTTTACGTGTACATCTTCCATCGTTAATATAAACGGAAAATCAAGAACATTATAGTTAATTCTAATGAAAACACATTGTTTTTTATCATTTGTATTGGAAACAACATTGTCATATGTCTTTTCTTGGATCTAAATAATACGAAACGTCGCTCTATGATTTGAAGTTAAAATCCTCAAATATGGTTATATAGTGACTTTTTTCACGTTTCTCATGTAGTTTGATATTACGTAAATATATTCATTTTTACCAATATTTCGATACTATTTCATGTAGTATCACGATATGTGATTTGGCCTTCAAATCTCAGAATTTCGCATAATATTGCATTTTAAGCAAGTTTTCTTGCATTTTGTTTCGTACGAAAAATCATCGAATATAGCAATATTTTAACGTTTATCATCTCCTTTTCCTTCATGTGATTTAAACAAAATATCATCGAATTATAATACTTATAAATACCTTTTATACTAGATACCTTACTAGATAGTAAGTATACCTCTAGTATACCTCTAGTATACTATACTAGATCTTAGATTAGATACCTTAAATACTTCATTTTCAATCATCTATTTGTTTCTCGTTAAAATACTGAGTAAGATGTTGAAAAGGGGAGAAGTTCGGTTTTTATTGCATATATCGACGTTTCTGCCGGATTAGAGCGGTTTTACGTGTACATCTTCCATCGTTAATATAAACGGAAAATCAAGAACATTATAGTTAATTCTAATGAAAACACATTGTTTTTTATCATTTGTATTGGAAACAACATTGTCATATGTCTTTTCTTGGACCTAAATAATACGAAACGTCGCTCAATGATTTGAAGTTAAAATCCTCAAATATGGTTATATAGTGACTTTTTTCACGTTTCTCATGTAGTTTGATATTACGTAAATATATTCATTTTTACCAATATTTCGATACTATTTCATGTAGTATCACGATATGTGATTTGGCCTTCAAATCTCAGAATTTCGCATAATATTGCATTTTAAGCAAGTTTTCTTGCATTTTGTTTCGTACGAAAAATCATCGAATATAGCAATATTTTGACGTTTATCATCTCCTTTTCCTTCATGTGATTTAAACAAAATATCATCGAATTAGGCAATATTTTGCCGTTTTCCACGTTTTTGTGAATTTTCAGTCCATGGGTTTTAATTCATATATATACGATAAAAATGATGCAAACACATAATTGATTAGATAATAAACTTAAATACTTCATTTTGAATCATCCATTTGTTTCACGTTAAAATACTGAGTAAGATATTGAAAAGGGGAGAAGTTCGGTTTTTATTGCATATATCGACGTTTCAGCCGGATTAGAGCGGTTTTACGTGTACATCTTCCATCGTTAATATAAACGGAAAATCAAGAACATTATAGTTAATTCTAATGAAAACACATTGTTTTTTATCATTTGTATTGGAAACAACATTGTCATATGTCTTTTCTTGGAACTAAATAATACGAAACCTCGCTCTATGATTTGAAGTTAAAATCCTCAAATATGGTTATATAGTGACTTTTTTCACGTTTTTCATGTCGTTTGATATTACGTAAATATATTCATTTTTACCAATATTTCGATACTATTTCATGTAGTATCACGATATGTGATTTGGCCTTCAAATCTCAGAATTTCGCATAATATTGCATTTTAAGCAAGTTTTCTTGCATTTTGTTTCGTACGGAAAATCATCGAATTTAGCAATATTTTGACGTTTATCATCCCCTTTTCATTCATGTGATTTAAACAAAATATCATCGAATTAGGCAATATTTTGCCGTTTTCCACGTTTTTGTGAATTTTCCGTCCATGGGTATTAATTCATATATATACGATAAAAATGATGCAAACACATAATTGATTAGATACTTATAAATACCTTTTATACTAGATACTATTATAGACTGTGGGTTGGTTGGTGTTGTCGTCGTTGATCCTTCTCTACGGACAACCCAACCCACAACTCCGTAGAGTGCTTATACTGGGAGATCACCCTTGGCGCTTCTGGCTCTTGGAGAGGGGCTCAACGTCACACGTTCAGGGGATGCGGCTCCAACACTTAGCCTCGTTGTCACGTGCACACACCCACTTGAGCCGCTGTGACTCCCCACTCTCTCCTTATGAGATATGATCTCAATCCCCTATGACTTACTAGTATTACCTCTTACCCTGTCCACAGCAGTGGTTCTTGGTTCTTTCTCTCTCTCTCTCCTTCTTTACTACCTCCTGGGAAGCCTCACTAGGACAAGGGCAAAACACCAGCAAATTGTGACACATTTACTGAACAAAGCACATACACGATACATACACACATATAATAATAATGAATCCTATACTCTATAATATCACAATCAGGTTGCACTCCAACACCATCAGAACTCTATTATCAGCTTATCAAGTGGTATCCTATCTCCTGGTTACCACCTGATACTATTAACCTCCTCAAGTTGGTCAAGCCTACACACTGTTGCACCATCAGCAAGATAACATATATATATAGAAAACCAGCATTTGAATGCAATAACATATACCAGTATAAATGTTCATTGATACTTCAATATAAAAACTCCTTGACATAAGAATGCCAACAGTCACTCACCTCTCACTGCGTCTTGCACGCTACTGACAACCAAACACTATCAACTCCCTACAAATAATCCACCAGAACTTCCCCTTCCACCTCTGGAAGTTCACAACCCTAATATCCTTAGGTTCTTCCGGGCTTCACTACCAGGATCCTCTGCAGCTCCTCCCGGCTGCTATCATGAAGTTTCCTTGTGCAACTACGGTGCTCCACCCTTCTGTTAGGTTCTTCCACAGCTCTCTTGGCTGCTACACCATGAAATTTCCTCGAGCAACTATGGTGCTTCTCCACCTCTACAGAAGCACGTGACACTCCTCTTCACTGCTGCTTCTCCTCACAGCTCGAGGTCCTCTGCTCCACTACCTTGGAGTCTCATTAGCTACATCATCTGCTGGCTTCGAAGTTCTCAGCAACTTCTTCCCCAAAGACAAACCTGCAACCCATCGACACTCCAATAAAATGTTCCCCTTTAACACATAAACAAAAAATAACCACACAATATGCTTGCCTCAAACCTCTATCTGTCCTCTACATACAGTGAGAGTGGACTCCCCCGTTTTGGGCGGGTCCATACTCCACCTCGCCTGGCGGCGGCGTCCTCACTCGCTGGGAGGGTCTTCCTCCATCCGGAGCCGGGCTCCCTCAGTCGTCCGCCAGCGCTCAGAGAGGACGGACGTCGCTCCGTGTTCCTCCCTCTTCACTCTCCTATTTCAGGCTTTCTGCCTTATTAAAACATGTCTAACTTATAAATAAACATCGCTACTGTCGCTGGGCACACGACCAACTACAATGCAATCACTATGAACTGGCGTTTATCGTGCTTACCACAGATTAATTGGTCGAGGGCGCTTTCCCTCTGACGGCGTCTGGTCAGGGCGCTCCACACAGCCCACAATAATGCTTCTGGGCGATTTAATATCTGCTCGTCGACCAGGACTTGAGACCACAACGTTCCCAGCTCGATTCCACAGCTGGTACGTCCGCACACTTCTCTTCTCTTCGAGATATATCACTAGGGGTTCCCTTCTGGCGGGAGCTCAAACGGAGCGCGGCTTCCCCCTGCGATGTCTGGCACTCAAGTGAGGTCAAGGTCCTCCGGAAGCGAGCCTCACGCCTCCAGCAAAGTGTCCACATCTCCTAGCCAGTCATTTATCTATTTCCTTACTTACTGCCCATAATCTTAAATTGTTTTACATATCCAACCAGCCATTTTTCATATGGGTTATCACCTCAATGTTTGCTAGACCTTCTAGTTAGGTCAGGCTTGCTGAATAACTCTCAAGGAGGGAGACTCGTTTCTCCTGTAGGCTGAGATCATAACACTCCCCTCCCCTTATTTTTGAGAGTTATTCCAGTGGCAAAGCTCGGGATAATACTTCCGCCACCACACTGTCTCGTTCTTCACCCGATATACTCTCTTAGGAGTCTACAATTAGTTCGTTGCTCCTTGCAACATCCGGCTCACAACTCTCCAGAAACATGGTCTTCTCACAAACGATTTGACTTCTCTGGCACCTCTTGGCTAGGCTGTCCTCCTTGGACGCCTGCAATCCATTGGCCCACTCTACTTACTGTCTCCACCCTCCGTTTCCTCGTCTTCTTCTCTTCCCGTCCAGAGTCAGACATCTGCTGTCTGTACCTCCTCTGTCGTCTTCACTCTTCCATCTACTGCCATTATACTTTCGCCTCCTGTCATCATACTTCACTCCCTCGTCTTCACCAACTATCCTCCCTTCCGTCTCCTCCTTTATCCGAGAGCTCATCCTGTTTGACCTCCATCGAGTCCTCGGCTTTCTTCTATTCCTCCATGCTTGCATCATCATCCTCTTTCCACACTTCTCACCTCTATACAACTCCATTTCTTCTCCTTCAACTCTTCTTCGTTCCCTAAAAGTTTCTTCGAGCACTGTACTACCTCCAACAGCACTCGACCGTACACGTCGCCTTGCCTCTCCCAGAGTGCTCGTAAGCATCTCTCCACACATACTGTCTCTTCTCCTTTCATTTTCTCGGCTATTACTCTTCTTCACTATCTTTTCTTTACGTTTTCTGTGGAACATGTCAACTCCTGACATCTCAAGCAACTTAACTGCACTATCCCTATGCCTCTGTGCTCGTGGACAACGTGACGCTCTACTCCCGTCCTCAGCATGTCCACATCTTTCCTCATTCCTACTCAGCACAGTTGCATTCACCTTCCGACTCTTAATTTCAGCAGTCTGGGCTCTACTCAGGTCTGCTCTCTTCACATGATTCTTCTTCGGCTGGGTCATCCTCACTTTCGACCTCACCGAGACTCCATTTGCCTGGGCTGGACCTTCATCAAACAGCCATGCTATATCTACATCGATATCTTCCACTGGTTGAATCGACACTGTATCATCTTCTCCAGCGTCTTCCTTGTCGGCCACCTCTGCCTTCCTCATCACTACCGAGACAGGGTACTCAATGGCTTGGCGGTCTCCTGACGCATCTCCTCGGATGTCAGTCAGGTTCACACTCTCAGGTGTCCCACCCGTGCAGTGGCCTTCTGGGCACTCCTCTGGCACAGTCTCCGCTATGACTCTTGGCAACACCTTTGTCCCGCACAAGTCATTCCCCAGGATCACTTGGACTCCTGGAATAGGTATGTCGGGGCACACTCCCAACCTCACCTCTGCCGACACATATTCCGACCTTAGCTGGACAGTACAAATGGGCATGTCACTTTCAGACAACAACCCATATACCTTCATCTTACTCCTGCCAGCTAACCGTCGATCATTCCCAATCAGGCTTCTCGTAATCAAGCTCTGATTAGCTCCGGTATCTCTTAAGATACCAACTTCTACTTCAGGTTGGCTTCCTATTCTGATCCAACCTTTGCTCATGAACGGCCTATACCTCTCGTTCACTAAGTTCGCTCTCTGTGGTCTGTCTTGGAACACATTGATATATTTGCTTCGGGGGTCACACATGGCCAGGGTCACAACTCTCTTGCCCTGCCGACAATCTCGCATCACGTGACCCAATCCGTTACAATTGTAACATCTCATCTGTGAAAAATCTCTTCTATATGTACCAGAGTAGCTCTGACTCTGCCCACTCGTATGAGAATTCCTCGGGCCAGGTACACTACTTGCACTCTGTGGGGTTCTACTGGACTCTTGATTTCCAGGATAACGATTAGTTTCTTGTTTAGCTCCTCCATCTTCACTTTCAGACGAAGTGCGCGACCTACTCTTCTGAGTTTTAGGGTACTTACTTTTATCTGCCCATTTATCAAAATTTTTCTCACCCCAGACTCTTCTGGGTCTCTCATAATTTCTTCCTCCCCAGACTCCATTGGATCTGCCATTGCTGCGTCTCGCCTCGCTTCTCACTCTGTTCTCCCTCAAGCTCTTGTATGCTTCGGTAATCATATCCGCCCTATCTGCGGCATCTTTCACCTCCATTATCCCTGCTTCTTGGATCTTGAACTTTGTTTCGGGATGCATCATCTCCAAGAACTTCTCCATGACCATCAGTTGCTTCAGGTCAGCGTAAGATCCAACTCCAGCAGCCTCAATCCACTTCTGGAATCGTCTTTCCAGATCTCTTGCTGTCTCCGCAAACGTACATGCTCCAACTTTGATCATCTCTCTGAAGCGCTTCCTATAAGCTTCTGGGGTTAACTGAAACGAGCGCAATATGCTGCTCTTTACTGTGGCATAATCCTGGCACTCTTCCAGTGACAATTGGGTGTATGCCTCCCTGGCTGCACCGGTCAATCTTAACTGGACCAGCTGGGCCCATTCCTCCTGTGGCCACTCCTTGATGCTGGCTACTTTTTCAAAGTGCTCGAAAAAGCTCTCTGCCTCTTCGGGAACAAACAAGGGAATGTCCTTCTCCCTAACCCTAACCTCTGGTGGGTGTGATACCTGGGTGGTGCTCTCTGGCAACCCATGTTCAATCCTCTGCTCAGCCAAGGTTCTATTCGCTTCTATCTGCATTTGTTTTGTTCTCTCTTTTTCTTTTTCGACCTGGGCTTTTTCTTTCTCCTGTTCCAACTCCAGTTCTCTTACTCTGGTTTTCTCTTTTTCTTTCTCTTGTTCCAACTCCAGTTCTCTTACTCTGGTTTTCTCTTTTTCTTTCTCCACCTCTAGTCTTGCTTTCTCTTTTTCTATTTCCAGTCTGGTTTTTTCTTTTTCCTTCTCTGCTTCATTTTTCATCTGGAGTTCTAATTTCATCTTTTCCAGCTGGAACTGTCTCTCCTCACGCTGCATCTGGAGCTCTAACTGGAATCTCTCCAAGCTCCTATTTCGGCTACTCCTGCTACTGCGGCTACTCTTGCTGCTCCTACTCGATCCCTGGGATCTCACGTCATCCTGCCCATCATCCTCCTTTCTACTTTCAGCTCCTTCCTGGGCTCCTTGTTCTGCCGCTTCACTTCTGGCTCTCAACTGCCTCAGGATCTCATCCTTCATCCCAGCTACTTTAGATGCTTTCAACCTGATGCCACATTTTTCTGCTATTTGTTTCAATTGATCCCTCGTGCAACCTTCCAAGTCCTCGGGCTTGCCTGACTCCACAAACGCTTGCACCTTATCCATCCTTGTCCTGTGAGTCTTCCCAAGAGAGAGAGTATACACCTGCGGTCACACAGTTCATCTATTCCAGCAAGGGTGTACAAATCCACTCTTGGACAGGGTGTGGGTGTGTCAGTTCACTCTCCCGGACAGGCCCCCAATTTATTACAGACTGTGGGTTGGTTGGTGTTGTCGTCGTTGATCCTTCTCTACGGACAACCCAACCCACAACTCGGTAGAGTGCTTATACTGGGAGATCACCCTTGGCGCTTCTGGCTCTTGGAGAGGGGCTCAACGTCACACGTTCAGGGGATGCGGCTCCAACACTTAGCCTCGTTGTCACGTGCACACACCCACTTGAGCCGCTGTGACTCCCCACTCTCTCCTTATGAGATATGATCTCAATCCCCTATGACTTACTAGTATTACCTCTTACCCTGTCCACAGCAGTGGTTCTTGGTTCTTTCTCTCTCTCTCTCCTTCTTTACTACCTCCTGGGAAGCCTCACTAGGACAAGGGCAAAACACCAGCAAATTGTGACACATTTACTGAACAAAGCACATACACGATACATACACACATATAATAATAATGAATCCTATACTCTATAATATCACAATCAGGTTGCACTCCAACACCATCAGAACTCTATTATCAGCTTATCAAGTGGTATCCTATCTCCTGGTTACCACCTGATACTATTAACCTCCTCAAGTTGGTCAAGCCTACACACTGTTGCACCATCAGCAAGATAACATATATATATAGAAAACCAGCATTTGAATGCAATAACATATACCAGTATAAATGTTCATTGATACTTCAATATAAAAACTCCTTGACATAAGAATGCCAACAGTCACTCACCTCTCACTGCGTCTTGCACGCTACTGACAACCAAACACTATCAACTCCCTACAAATAATCCACCAGAACTTCCCCTTCCACCTCTGGAAGTTCACAACCCTAATATCCTTAGGTTCTTCCGGGCTTCACTACCAGGATCCTCTGCAGCTCCTCCCGGCTGCTATCATGAAGTTTCCTTGTGCAACTACGGTGCTCCACCCTTCTGTTAGGTTCTTCCACAGCTCTCTTGGCTGCTACACCATGAAATTTCCTCGAGCAACTATGGTGCTTCTCCACCTCTACAGAAGCACGTGACACTCCTCTTCACTGCTGCTTCTCCTCACAGCTCGAGGTCCTCTGCTCCACTACCTTGGAGTCTCATTAGCTACATCATCTGCTGGCTTCGAAGTTCTCAGCAACTTCTTCCCCAAAGACAAACCTGCAACCCATCGACACTCCAATAAAATGTTCCCCTTTAACACATAAACAAAAAATAACCACACAATATGCTTGCCTCAAACCTCTATCTGTCCTCTACATACAGTGAGAGTGGACTCCCCCGTTTTGGGCGGGTCCATACTCCACCTCGCCTGGCGGCGGCGTCCTCACTCGCTGGGAGGGTCTTCCTCCATCCGGAGCCGGGCTCCCTCAGTCGTCCGCCAGCGCTCAGAGAGGACGGACGTCGCTCCGTGTTCCTCCCTCTTCACTCTCCTATTTCAGGCTTTCTGCCTTATTAAAACATGTCTAACTTATAAATAAACATCGCTACTGTCGCTGGGCACACGACCAACTACAATGCAATCACTATGAACTGGCGTTTATCGTGCTTACCACAGATTAATTGGTCGAGGGCGCTTTCCCTCTGACGGCGTCTGGTCAGGGCGCTCCACACAGCCCACAATAATGCTTCTGGGCGATTTAATATCTGCTCGTCGACCAGGACTTGAGACCACAACGTTCCCAGCTCGATTCCACAGCTGGTACGTCCGCACACTTCTCTTCTCTTCGAGATATATCACTAGGGGTTCCCTTCTGGCGGGAGCTCAAACGGAGCGCGGCTTCCCCCTGCGATGTCTGGCACTCAAGTGAGGTCAAGGTCCTCCGGAAGCGAGCCTCACGCCTCCAGCAAAGTGTCCACATCTCCTAGCCAGTCATTTATCTATTTCCTTACTTACTGCCCATAATCTTAAATTGTTTTACATATCCAACCAGCCATTTTTCATATGGGTTATCACCTCAATGTTTGCTAGACCTTCTAGTTAGGTCAGGCTTGCTGAATAACTCTCAAGGAGGGAGACTCGTTTCTCCTGTAGGCTGAGATCATAACAATACCTTACTAGATAGTAAGTATACCTCTAGTATACCTCTAGTATACTATACTAGATCTTAGATTAGATACCTTAAATACTTCATTTTCAATCATCTATTTGTTTCTCGTTAAAATACTGAGTAAGATGTTGAAAAGGGGAGAAGTTCGGTTTTTATTGCATATATCGACGTTTCAGCCGGATTAGAGCGGTTTTACGTGTACATCTTCCATCGTTAATATAAACGGAAAATCAAGAACATTATAGTTAATTCTAATGAAAACACATTGTTTTTTATCATTTGTATTGGAAACAACATTGTCATATGTCTTTTCTTGGATCTAAATAATACGAAACGTCGCTCTATGATTTGAAGTTAAAATCCTCAAATATGGTTATATAGTGACTTTTTTCACGTTTCTCATAAAGTTTGATATTACGTAAATATATTCATTTTTACCAATATTTCGATACTATTTCATGTAGTATCACGATATGTGATTTGGCCTTCAAATCTCAGAATTTCGCATAATATTGCATTTTAAGCAAGTTTTCTTGCATTTTGTTTCGTACGGAAAATCATCGAATTTAGCAATATTTTGACGTTTATCATCCCCTTTTCCTTCATGTGATTTAAACAAAATATCATCGAATTAGGCAATATTTTGCCGTTTTCCACGTTTTTGTGAATTTTCAGTCCATGGGTATTAATTATGTTGAAAAGGGGAGAAGTTCGGTTTTTATTGCATATATCGACGTTTCAGCCGGATTAGAGCGGTTTTACGTGTACATCTTCTCTCGTTAATATAAACGGAAAATCAAGAACATAATAGTTAATTCTAATGAAAACACATTGTTTTTTATCATTTGTATTGGAAACAACATTGTCATATGTCTTTTCTTGGAACTAAATAATACGAAACCTCGCTCTATGATTTGAAGTTAAAATCCTCAAATATGGTTATATAGTGACTTTTTTCACGTTTTTCATGTAGTTTGATATTACGTAAATATATTCATTTTTACCAATATTTCGATACTATTTCATGTAGTATCACGATATGTGATTTGGCCTTCAAATCTCAGAATTTCGCATAATATTGCATTTTAAGCAAGTTTTCTTGCATTTTGTTTCGTACGGAAAATCATCGAATTTAGCAATATTTTGACGTTTATCATCCCCTTTTCCTTCATGTGATTTAAACAAAATATCATCGAATTAGGCAATATTTTGCCGTTTTCCACGTTTTTGTGAATTTTCCGTCCATGGGTATTAATTCATATATATACGATAAAAATGATGCAAACACATAATTGATTAGATAATAACCTTAAATACTTCATTTTCAATCATCTATTTGTTTCTCGTTAAAATACTGAGTAAGATGTTGAAAAGGGGAGATGTTCGGTTTTTATTGCATATATCGACGTTTCAGCCGGATTAGAGCGGTTTTACGTGTACATCTTCTCTCGTTAATATAAACGGAAAATCAAGAACATAATAGTTAATTCTAATGAAAACACATTGTTTTTTATCATTTGTATTGGAAACAACATTGTCATATGTCTTTTCTTGGAACTAAATAATACGAAACCTCGCTCTATGATTTGAAGTTAAAATCCTCAAATATGGTTATATAGTGACTTTTTTCACGTTTTTCATGTAGTTTGATATTACGTAAATATATTCATTTTTACCAATATTTCGATACTATTTCATGTAGTATCACGATATGTGATTTGGCCTTCAAATCTCAGAATTTCGCATAATATTGCATTTTAAGCAAGTTTTCTTGCATTTTGTTTCGTACGAAAAATCATCGAATATAGCAATATTTTGACGTTTATCATCTCCTTTTCCTTCATGTGATTTAAACAAAATATCATCGAATTAGGCAATATTTTGCCGTTTTCCACGTTTTTGTGAATTTTCAGTCCATGGGTTTTAATTCATATATATACGATAAAAATGATGCAAACACATAATTGATTAGATAATAACCTTAAATACTTCATTTTCAATCATCTATTTGTTTCTCGTTAAAATACTGAGTAAGATATTGAAAAGGGGAGAAGTTCGGTTTTTATTGCATATATCGACGTTTCAGCCGGATTAGAGCGGTTTTACGTGTACATCTTCCCTCGTTAATATAAACGGAAAATCAAGAACATTATAGTTAATTCTAATGAAAACACATTGTTTTTTATCATTTGTATTGGAAACAACAATGTCATATGTCTTTTCTTGGAACTAAATAATACGAAACCTCGCTCTATGATTTGAAGTTAAAATCCTCAAATATGGTTATATAGTGACTTTTTTCACGTTTTTCATGTAGTTTGATATTACGTAAATATATTCATTTTTACCAATATTTCGATACTATTTCATGTAGTATCACGATATGTGATTTGGCCTTGAAATCTCAGAATTTCGCATAATATTGCATTTTAAGCAAGTTTTCTTGCATTTTGTTTCGTACGAAAAATCATCGAATTTAGCAATATTTTGACGTTTATCATCCCTTTTTCCTTTATTTGATTTAAACAAAATATCATCGAATTAGGCAATATTTTGCCGTTTTTCCACGTTTTTGTGAATTTTCAGTCTATGGGTATTAATTCATTATATATACGATAAAAATGATGCAAACACATAATTGATTAGATAATAACCTTAAATACTTCATTTTCAATCAACTATTTGTTTCTCGTTAAAATACTGAGTAAGATATTGAAAAGGGGAGAAGTTCTGTTTTTATTGCATATATCGACGTTTCAGCGGGAATAGAGCGATTTTCGTGTACATCTTCCATCAGTAATATGTACGGAAAATCAGGAACATTTTAGTTAATTCTAATGAAAACACATTGATTTTTATCATTTGTATTGGAAATAACATTGTCATATGTCTTTTCTTGGATCAAAATAATACGAAACCTCGCTCTATGATTTGAAGTTAAAATCCTCAAATATGGTTAAATAGTGAATTTTTCACGTTTTTCATGTAGTTTGATATTACATAAATATATTCATTTTTACCAATATTTCGATACTATTTCATGTAGTATCTCAAATCTCAGAATTTCGCATAATATTGCATTTTTAGCAAGTTTTCTTGCATTTTGTTTCGTACGGAAAATCATCGAATTTAGCAATATTTTGACGTTTATCATCCCCTTTTCCTTCATGTGATTTATACAAAATATCATCGAATTAGGCAATATTTTGCCGTTTTCCACGTTTTTGTGAATTTTCCGTCCATGGGTATTAATTCATATATATACGATAAAAATGATGCAAACACATAATTGATTAGATAATAACCTTAAATACTTCATTTTCAATCATCTATTTGTTTCTAGTTAAAATACTGAGTAAGATGTTGAAAAGGGGAGAAGTTCGGTTTTTATTGCATATATCGAGGTTTCAGCCGGATTAGAGCGGTTTTACGTGTACATCTTCCGTCGTTAATATAAACGGAAAATCAAGAACATTATAGTTAATTCTAATGAAAACACATTGTTTTTTATCATTTGTATTGGAAACAACATTGTCATATGTCTTTTCTTGGAACTAAATAATACGAAACCTCGCTCTATGATTTGAAGTTAAAATCCTCAAATATGGTTATATAGTGACTTTTTTCATGTTTTTCATGTAGTTTGATATTACGTAAATATATTCATTTTTACCAATATTTCGATACTATTTCATGTAGTATCACGATATGTGATTTGGCCTTCAAATCTCAGAATTTCGCATAATATTGCATTTTAAGCAAGTTTTCTTGCATTTTGTTTCGTACGGAAAATCATCGAATTTAGCAATATTTTGACGTTTATCATCCCCTTTTCCTTCATGTGATTTAAACAAAATATCAACGAATTAGGCAATATTTTGCCGTTTTCCACGTTTTTGTGAATTTTCCGTCCATGGGTATTAATTCATATATATACGATAAAAATGATGCAAACACATAATTGATTAGATAATAACCTTAAATACTTTATTTTCAATCATCTATTTGTTTCTCGTTAAAATACTGAGTAAGATGCAGAAAAGGGGAGAAGTTCGGTTTTTATTGCATATATCGACGTTTCAGCCGGATTAGAGCGGTTTTACGTGTACATCTTCTCTCGTTAATATAAACGGAAAATCAAGAACATAATAGTTAATTCTAATGAAAACACATTGTTTTTTATCATTTGTATTGGAAACAACATTGTCATATGTCTTTTCTTGGAACTAAATAATACGAAACCTCGCTCTATGATTTGAAGTTAAAATCCTCAAATATGGTTATATAGTGACTTTTTTCACGTTTTTCATGTAGTTTGATATTACGTAAATATATTCATTTTTACCGATATTTCGATACTATTTCATGTAGTATCACGATATGTGATTTGGCCTTCAAATCTCAGAATTTCGCATAATATTGCATTTTAAGCAAGTTTTCTTGCATTTTGTTTCGTACGGAAAATCATCGAATTTAGTAATATTTTGACGTTTATCATCCCCTTTTCCTTCATGTGATTTAAACAAAATATCATCGAATTAGGCAATATTTTGCCGTTTTCCACGTTTTTGTGAATTTTCCGTCCATGGGTATTAATTCATATATATACGATAAAAATGATGCAAACACATAATTGATTAGATAATAACCTTAAATACTTCATTTTCAATCATCTATTTGTTTCTCGTTAAAATACTGAGTAAGATGTTGAAAAGGGGAGAAGTTCGGTTTTTGTTGCATATATCGACGTTTCAGCGGGAATAGAGCGATTTTCGTGTACATCTTCCATCAGTAATATGTACGGAAAATCAGGAACATTTTAGTTAATTCTAATGAAAACACATTGATTTTTATCATTTGTATTGGAAATAACATTGTCATATGTCTTTTCTTGGATCTAAATAATACGAAACGTCGCTCTATGATTTGAAGTTAAAATCCTCAAATATGGTTATATAGTGACTTTTTTCACGTTTCTCATGTAGTTTGATATTACGTAAATATATTCATTTTTACCAATATTTCGATACTATTTCATGTAGTATCACGATATGTGATTTGGCCTTCAAATCTCAGAATTTCGCATAATATTGCATTTTAAGCAAGTTTTCTTGCATTTTGTTTCGTACGAAAAATCATCGAATATAGCAATATTTTGACGTTTATCATCTCCTTTTCCTTCATGTGATTTAAACAAAATATCATCGAATTAGGCAATATTTTGCCGTTTTCCACGTTGTTGTGAATTTTCCGTCCATGGGTATTAATTCATATATATACGATAAAAATGATGCAAACACATAATTGATTAGATAATAACCTTAAATACTTCATTTTCAATCATCTATTTGTTTCTCGTTAAAATACTGAGTAAGATGTTGAAAAGGGGAGAAGTTCGGTTTTTATTGCATATATCGACGTTTCAGCCGGATTAGAGCGGTTTTACGTGTACATCTTCTCTCGTTAATATAAACGGAAAATCAAGAACATAATAGTTAATTCTAATGAAAACACATTGTTTTTTATCATTTGTATTGGAAACAACATTGTCATATGTCTTTTCTTGGAACTAAATAATACGAAACCTCGCTCTATGATTTGAAGTTAAAATCCTCAAATATGGTTATATAGTGACTTTTTTCACGTTTTTCATGTAGTTTGATATTACGTAAATATATTCATTTTTACCAATATTTCGATACTATTTCATGTAGTATCACGATATGTGATTTGGCCTTCAAATATCAGAATTTCGCATAATATTGCATTTTAAGCAAGTTTTCTTGCATTTTGTTTCGTACGGAAAGTCATCGAATTTAGCAATATTTTGACGTTTATCATCCCCTTTTCCTTCATGTGATTTAAACAAAATATCATCGAATTAGGCAATATTTTGCCGTTTTCCACGTTTTTGTGAATTTTCCGTCCATGGGTATTAATTCATATATATACGATAAAAATGATGCAAACACATAATTGATTAGATAATAACCTTAAATACTTCATTTTCAATCATCTATTTGTTTCTCGTTAAAATACTGAGTAAGATATTGAAAAGGGGAGAAGTTCGGTTTTTATTGCATATATCGACGTTTCAGCCGGATTAGAGCGGTTTTACGTGTACATCTTCCCTCGTTAATATATACGGAAAATCAAGAACATTATAGTTAATTCTAATGAAAACACATTGTTTTTTATCATTTGTATTGGAAACAACATTGTCATATGTCTTTTCTTGGAACTAAATAATACGAAACCTCGCTCTATGATTTGAAGTTAAAATCCTCAAATATGGTTATATAGTGACTTTTTTCACGTTTTTCATGTAGTTTGATATTACGTAAATATATTCATTTTTACCAATATTTCGATACTATTTCATGTAGTATCACGATATGTGATTTGGCCTTCAAATCTCAGAATTTCGCATAATATTGCATTTTAAGCAAGTTTTCTTGCATTTTGTTTCGTACGAAAAATCATCGAATTTAGCAATATTTTAACGTTTATCATATCCTTTTCCTTCATGTGATTTAAACAAAATATCATCGAATTAGGCAATATTTTGCCGTTTTCCACGTTTTTGTGAACTTTCCGTCCATTGTTATTAATTCATATATATACGATAAAAATGATGCAAACACATAATTGATTAGATATTAACCTTAAATACTTCATTTTCAATCATCTATTTGTTTCTCGTTAAAATACTGAGTAAGATATTGAAAAGGGGAGAAGTTCGCTTTTTATTGCATATATCGACGTTTCAGCCGGATTAGAGCGGTTTTACGTGTACATCTTCCATCGTTAATATAAACGGAAAATCAAGAACATTATAGTTAATTCTAATGAAAACACATTGTTTTTTATCATTTGTATTGGAAACAACATTGTCATATGTCTTTTCTTGGATCTAAATAATACGAAACGTCGCTCTATGATTTGAAGTTAAAATCCTCAAATATGGTTATATAGTGACTTTTTTCACGTTTCTCATGTAGTTTGATATTACGTAAATATATTCATTTTTACCAATATTTCGATACTATTTCATGTAGTATCACGATGTGATTTGGCCTTCAAATCTCAGAATTTCGCGTAATATTGCATTTTAAGCAAGTTTTCTTGCATTTTGTTTCGTACGAAAAATCATCGAATATAGCAATATTTTGACGTTTATCATCTCCTTTTCCTTCATGTGATTTAAACAAAATATCATCGAATTAGGCAATATTTTGCCGTTTTCCACGTTTTTGTGAATTTTCAGTCCATGGGTTTTAATTCATATATATACGATAAAAATGATGCAAACACATAATTGATTAGATAATAACCTTAAATACTTCATTTTGAATCATCTATTTGTTTCACGTTAAAATACTGAGTAAGATATTGAAAAGGGGAGAAGTTCGGTATTTATTGCATATATCGACGTTTCAGCCGGATTAGAGCGGTTTTACGTGTACATCTTCCATCGTTAATATAAACGGAAAATCAAGAACATTATAGTTAATTCTAATGAAAACACATTGTTTTTTATCATTTGTATTGGAAACAACATTGTCATATGTCTTTTCTTGGAACTAAATAATACGAAACCTCGCTCTATGATTTGAAGTTAAAATCCTCAAATATGGTTATATAGTGACTTTTTTCACGTTTTTCATGTAGTTTGATATTACGTAAATATATTCATTTTTACCAATATTTCGATACTATTTCATGTAGTATCACGATATGTGATTTGGCCTTCAAATCTCAGAATTTCGCATAATATTGCATTTTAAGCAAGTTTTCTTGCATTTTGTTTCGTACGGAAAATCATCGAATTTAGCAATATTTTGACGTTTATCATCCCCCTTTTCCTTCATGTGATTTAAACAAAATATCATCGAATTAGGCAATATTTTGCCGTTTTCCACGTTTTTGTGAATTTTCCGTCCATGGGTATTAATTCATATATATACGATAAAAATGATGCAAACACATAATTGATTAGATACTTATAAATACCTTTTATACTAGATACCTTACTAGATAGTAAGTATACCTCTAGTATACCTCTAGTATACTATACTAGATCTTAGATTAGATACCTTAAATACTTCATTTTCAATCATCTATTTGTTTCTCGTTAAAATACTGAGTAAGATGTTGAAAAGGGGAGAAGTTCGGTTTTTATTGCATATATCGACGTTTCAGCCGGATTAGAGCGGTTTTACGTGTACATCTTCCATCGTTAATATAAACGGAAAATCAAGAACATTATAGTTAATTCTAATGAAAACACATTGTTTTTTATCATTTGTATTGGAAACAACATTGTCATATGTCTTTTCTTGGAACTAAATAATACGAAACCTCGCTCTATGATTTGAAGTTAAAATCCTCAAATATGGTTATATAGTGACTTTTTTCACGTTTTTCATGTAGTTTGATATTACGTAAATATATTCATTTTTACAAATATTTCGATACTATTTCACGTAGTATCACGATATGTGATTTGGCCTTCAAATCTCAGAATTTCGCATAATATTGCATTTTAAGCAAGTTTTCTTGCATTTTGTTTCGTACGGAAAATCATCAAATTTTGACGTTTATCATCCCCTTTTCCTTCATGTGATTTAAACAAAATATCATCGAATTAGGCAATATTTTGCCGTTTTCCACGTTTTTGTGAATTTTCCGTCCATGGGTATTAATTCATATATATACGATAAAAATGATGCAAACACATAATTGATTAGATAATAACCTTAAATACTTCATTTTCAATCATCTATTTGTTTCTCGTTAAAATACTGAGTAAGATGTTGAAAAGGGGAGAAGTTCGGTTTTTATTGCATATATCGACGTTTCAGCCGGATTAGAGCGGTTTTACGTGTACATCTTCTCTCGTTAATATAAACGGAAAATCAAGAACATAATAGTTAATTCTAATGAAAACACATTGTTTTTTATCATTTGTATTGGAAACAACATTGTCATATGTCTTTTCTTGGAACTAAATAATACGAAACCTCGCTCTATGATTTGAAGTTAAAATCCTCAAATATGGTTATATAGTGACTTTTTTCACGTTTTTCATGTAGTTTGATATTACGTAAATATATTCATTTTTACCAATATTTCGATACTATTTCATGTAGTATCACGATATGTGATTTGGCCTTCAAATCTCAGAATTTCGCATAATATTGCATTTTAAGCAAGTTTTCTTGCATTTTGTTTCGTACGAAAAATCATCGAATATAGCAATATTTTGACGTTTATCATCTCCTTTTCCTTCATGTGATTTAAACAAAATATCATCGAATTAGGCAATATTTTGCCGTTTTCCACGTTTTTGTGAATTTTCAGTCCATGGGTTTTAATTCATATATATACGATAAAAATGATGCAAACACATAATTGATTAGATAATAACCTTAAATACTTCATTTTCAATCATCTATTTGTTTCTCGTTAAAATACTGAGTAAGATATTGAAAAGGGGAGAAGTTCGGTTTTTATTGCATATATCGACGTTTCAGCCGGATTAGAGCGGTTTTACGTGTACATCTTCCCTCGTTAATATAAACGGAAAATCAAGAACATTATAGTTAATTCTAATGAAAACACATTGTTTTTTATCATTTGTATTGGAAACAACATTGTCATATGTCTTTTCTTGGAACTAAATAATACGAAACCTCGCTCTATGATTTGAAGTTAAAATCCTCAAATATGGTTATATAGTGACTTTTTTCACGTTTTTCATGCAGTTTGATATTACGTAAATATATTCATTTTTACCAATATTTCGATACTATTTCATGTAGTATCACGATATGTGATTTGGCCTTCAAATCTCAGAATTTCGCATAATATTGCATTTTAAGCAAGTTTTCCTGCATTTTGCTTCGTACGAAAAATCATCGAATTTAGCAATATTTTAACGTTTATCATCTCCTTTTCCTTCATGTGATTTAAACAAAATATCATCGAATTAGGCAATATTTTGCCGTTTTCCACGTTTTTGTGAATTTTCAGTCCATGGGTTTTAATTCATATATATACGATAAAAATGATGCAAACACATCATTGTGATTTGGCCTTCAAATCTCAGAATTTCGCATAATATTGCATTTTAAGCAAGTTTTCTTGCATTTTGCTTCGTACGAAAAATCATCGAATTTAGCAATATTTTAACGTTTATCATCTCCTTTTCCTTCATGTGATTTAAACAAAATATCATCGAATTAGACAATATTTTGCCGTTTTCCACGTTTTTGTGAACTTTCCGTCCATTGTTATTAATTCATATATATATATACGATTAAAATGATGCAAACACATAATTGATTAGATAATAACCTTAAATACTTCATTTTCAATCATCTATTTGTTTCTCGTTAAAATACTGAGTAAGATATTGAAAAGGGGAGAAGTTCGGTTTTTATTGCATATATCGACGTTTCAGCCGGATTAGAGCGGTTTTACGTGTACATCTTCCATCGTTAATATAAACGGAAAATCAAGAACATTATAGTTAATTCTAATGAAAACACATTGTTTTTTATCATTTGTATTGGAAACAACATTGTCATATGTCTTTTCTTGGATCTAAATAATACGAAACGTCGCTCTATGATTTGAAGTTAAAATCCTCAAATATGGTTATATAGTGACTTTTTTCACGTTTCTCATAAAGTTTGATATTACGTAAATATATTCATTTTTACCAATATTTCGATACTATTTCATGTAGTATCACGATACGTGATTTGGCCTTCAAATCTCAGAATTTCGCATAATATTGCATTTTAAGCAAGTTTTCTTGCATTTTGTTTCGTACGAAAAATCATCGAATATAGCAATATTTTGACGTTTATCATCTCCTTTTCCTTCATGTGATTTAAACAAAATATCATCGAATTAGGCAATATTTTGCCGTTTTCCACGTTTTTGTGAATTTTCAGTCCCTGGGTTTTAATTCATATATATACGATAAAAATGATGCAAACACATAATTAATTAGATAATAACCTTAAATACTTCATTTTGAATCATCTATTTGTTTCACGTTAAAATACTGAGTAAGATATTGAAAAGGGGAGAAGTTCGGTTTTTATTGCATATATCGACGTTTCAGCCGGATTAGAGCGGTTTTACGTGTACATCTTCCATCGTTAATATAAACGGAAAATCAAGAACATTATAGTTAATTCTAATGAAAACACATTGTTTTTTATCATTTGTATTGGAAACAACATTGTCATATGTCTTTTCTTGGAACTAAATAATACGAAACCTCGCTCTATGATTTGAAGTTAAAATCCTCAAAT
>NC_091220.1:7171318-7209056 GCF_040958095.1 Procambarus clarkii
TTTCATGTAGTTTGATATTACGTAAATATATTCATTTTTACCAATATTTCGATACTATTTCATGTAGTATCACGATATGTGATTTGGCCTTCAAATCTCAGAATTTCGCATAATATTGCATTTTAAGCAAGTTTTCTTGCATTTTGTTTCGTACGGAAAAGCATCGAATTTAGCAATATTTTGACGTTTATCATTCCCTTTTCCTTCATGTGATTTAAACAAAATATCATCGAAATAGGCAATATTTTGCCGTTTTCCACGTTTTTGTGAATTTTCAGTCCATGGGTTTTAATTCATATATATACGATAAAAATGATGCAAACACATAATTGATTAGATAATAACCTTAAATACTTCATTTTCAATCATCTATTTGTTTCTCGTTAAAATACTGAGTAAGATATTGAAAAGGGGAGAAGTTCGGTTTTTATTGCATATATCGACGTTTCAGCCGAATTAGAGCGGTTTTACGTGTACATCTTCCCTCGTTAATATAAACGGAAAATCAAGAACATTATAGTTAATTCTAATGAAAACACATTGTTTTTTATCATTTGTATTGGAAACAACATTGTCATATGTCTTTTCTTGGAACTAAATAATACGAAACCTCGCTCTATGATTTGAAGTTAAAATCCTCAAATATGGTTATATAGTGACTTTTTTCACGTTTTTCATGTAGTTTGATATTACGTAAATATATTCATTTTTACCAATATTTCGATACTATTTCATGTAGTATCACGATATGTGATTTGGCCTTCAAATCTCAGAATTTCGCATAATATTGCATTTTAAGCAAGTTTTCTTGCATTTTGTTTCGTACGGAAAAGCATCGAATTTAGCAATATTTTGACGTTTATCATTCCCTTTTCCTTCATGTGATTTAAACAAAATATCATCGAAATAGGCAATATTTTGCCGTTTTCCACGTTTTTGTGAATTTTCAGTCCATGGGTTTTAATTCATATATATACGATAAAAATGATGCAAACACATAATTGATTAGATAATAACCTTAAATACTTCATTTTCAATCATCTATTTGTTTCTCGTTAAAATACTGAGTAAGATATTGAAAAGGGGAGAAGTTCGGTTTTTATTGCATATATCGACGTTTCAGCCGAATTAGAGCGGTTTTACGTGTACATCTTCCATCGTTAATATAAACGGAAAATCAAGAACATTATAGTTAATTCTAATGAAAACACATTGTTTTTTATCATTTGTATTGGAAACAACATTGTCATATGTCTTTTCTTGGATCTAAATAATACGAAACCTCGCTCTATGATTTGAAGTTAAAATCCTCAAATATGGTTATATAGTGACTTTTTTCACGTTTTCATGTAGTTTGATATTACGTAAATATATTCATTTTTACCAATATTTCGATACTATTTCATGTAGTATCACGATATGTGATTTGGCCTTCAAATCTCAGAATTTCGCATAATATTGCATTTTAAGCAAGTTTTCTTGCATTTTGTTTCGTACGAAAAATCATCGAATATAGCAATATTTTGACGTTTATCATCTCCTTTTCCTTCATGTGATTTAAACAAAATATCATCGAATTAGGCAATATTTTGCCGTTTTCCACGTTTTTGTGAATTTTCAGTCCATGGGTTTTAATTCATATATATACGAAAAAATGATGCAAACACATAATTGATTAGATAATAACCTTAAATACTTCATTTTCAATCATCTATTTGTTTCTCGTTTAAATACTGAGTAAGATATTGAAAAGGGGAGAAGTTCGGTTTTTATTGCATATATCGACGTTTCAGCCGGATTAGAGCGGTTTTACGTGTACATCTTCCATCGTTAATATAAACGGAAAATCAAGAACATTATAGTTAATTCTAATGAAAACACATTGTTTTTTATCATTTGTATTGGAAACAACATTGTCATATGTCTTTTCTTGGAACTAAATAATACGAAACCTCGCTCTATGATTTGAAGTTAAAATCCTCAAATATGGTTATATAGTGACTTTTTTCACGTTTTTCATGTAGTTTGATATTACGTAAATATATTCATTTTTACCAATATTTCGATACTATTGCATGTAGTATCACGATATGTGATTTGGCCTTCAAATCTCAGAATTTCGCATAATATTGCATTTTAAGCAAGTTTTCATGCATTTTGCTTAGTACGAAAAATCATCGAATTTAGCAATATTTTAACGTTTATCATCTCCTTTTCCTTCATGTGATTTAAACAAAATATCATCGAATTAGGCAATATTTTGCCGTTTTCCACGTTTTTGTGAATTTTCCGTCCATGGGTATTAATTCATATATATATATACGATAAAAATGATTCAAACACATAATTGATTAGATAATAACCTTAAATACTTCATTTTCAATCATCTATTTGTTTCTCGTTAAAATACTGAGTAAGATATTGAAAAGGGGAGAAGTTCGGTTTTTATTGCATATATCGACGTTTCAGCCGGATTAGAGCGGTTTTACGTGTACATCTTCCATCGTTAATATAAACGGAAAATCAAGAATATTATAGTTAATTCTAATGAAAACACATTGTTTTTTATCATTTGTATTGGAAACAACATTGTCATATGTCTTTTCTTGGATCTAAATAATATGAAACCTCGCTCTATGATTTGAAGTTAAAATCCTCAAATATGGTTATATAGTGACTTTTTTCACGTTTTTCATGTAGTTTGGTATTACGTAAATATATTCATTTTTACCAATATTTCGATACTAATTCATGTAGTATCACGATATGTGATTTGGCCTTCAAATCTCAGAATTTCGCATAATATTGCATTTTAAGCAAGTTTTCTTGCATTTTGTTTCGTACGAAAAATCATCGAATATAGCAATATTTTGACGTTTATCATCTCCTTTTCCTTCATGTGATTTAAACAAAATATCATCGAATTAGGCAATATTTTGCCGTTTTCCACGTTTTTGTGAATTTTCAGTCCATGGGTTTTAATTCATATATATACGATAAAAATGATGTAAACACATCATTGATTAGATAATAACCTTAAATACTTCATTTTCAATCATCTATTTGTTTCTCGTTAAAATACTGAGTAAGATGTTCGGTTTTTATTGCATATATCGACGTTTCAGCCGGATTAGAGCGGTTTTACGTGTACATCTTCCCTCGTTAATATAAACGGAAAATCAAGAACATTATAGTTAATTCTAATGAAAACACATTGTTTTTTATCATTTGTATTGGAAACAACATTGTCATATGTCTTTTCTTGGAACTAAATAATACGAAACCTCGCTCTATGATTTGAAGTTAAAATCCTCAAATATGGTTATATAGTGACTTTTTTCACGTTTTTCATATAGTTTGATATTACGTAAATATATTCATTTTTACCAATATTTCGATACTATTTCATGTAGTATCACGATATGTGATTTGGCCTTCAAATCTCAGAATTTCGCATAATATTGCATTTTAAGCAAGTTTTCATGCAATTTGCTTAGTACGAAAAATCATCGAATTTAGCAATATTTTAACGTTTATCATCTCCTTTTCCTTCATGTGATTTAAACAAAATATCATTGAATTAGGCAATATTTTGCCGTTTTCCACGTTTTTGTGAATTTTCCGTCCATGGGTATTAATTCATATATATATATACGATAAAAATGATTCAAACACATAATTGATTAGATAATAACCTTAAATACTTCATTTTCAATCATCTATTTGTTTCTCGTTAAAATACTGAGTAAGATATTGAAAAGGGGAGAAGTTCGGTTTTTATTGCATATATCCACGTTTCAGCCGGATTAGAGCGGTTTTACGTGTACATCTTCCCTCGTTAATATAAACGGAAAATCAAGAACATTATAGTTAATTCTAATGAAAACACATTGTTTTTTATCATTTGTATTGGAAACAACATTGTCATATGTCTTTTCTTGGAACTAAATAATACGAAACCTCGCTCTATGATTTGAAGTTAAAATCCTCAAATATGGTTATATAGTGACTTTTTTCACGTTTTTCATATAGTTTGATATTACGTAAATATATTCATTTTTACCAATATTTCGATACTATTTCATGTAGTATCACGATATGTGATTTGGCCTTCAAATCACAGAATTTCGCATAATATTGCATTTTAAGCAAGTTTTCATGCATTTTGCTTAGTACGAAAAATCATCGAATTTAGCAATATTTTAACGTTTATCATCTCCTTTTCCTTCATGTGATCTAAACAAAATATCATCGAATTAGGCAATATTTTGCCGTTTTCCACGTTTTTGTGAATTTTCCGTCCATGGGTATTAATTCATATATATATATACGATAAAAATGATTCAAACACATAATTGATTAGATAATAACCTTAAATACTTCATTTTCAATCATCTATTTGTTTCTCGTTAAAATACTGAGTAAGATATTGAAAAGGGGAGAAGTTCGGTTTTTATTGCATATATCGACGTTTCAGCCGGATTAGAGCGGTTTTACGTGTACATCTTCCATCGTTAATATAAACGGAAAATCAAGAACATTATAGTTAATTCTAATGAAAACACATTGTTTTTTATCATTTGTATTGGAAACAACATTGTCATATGTCTTTTCTTGGAACTAAATAATACGAAACCTCGCTCTATGATTTGAAGTTAAAATCCTCAAATATGGTTATATAGTGACTTTTTTCACGTTTTTCATGTAGTTTGATATTACGTAAATATATTCATTTTTACCAATATTTCGATACTATTTCATGTAGTATCACGATATGTGATTTGGCCTTCAAATCTCAGAATTTCGCATAATATTGCATTTTAAGCAAGTTTTCATGCATTTTGCTTAGTACGAAAAATCATCGAATTCAGCAATATTTTAACGTTTATCATCTCCTTTTCCTTCATGTGATTTAAACAAAATATCATCGAATTAGGCAATATTTTGCCGTTTTCCACGTTTTTGTGAATTTTCCGTCCATGGGTATTAATTCATATATATATATATACGATAAAAATGATTCAAACACATAATTGATTAGATAATAACCTTAAATACTTCATTTTCAATCATCTATTTGTTTCTCGTTAAAATACTGAGTAAGATATTGAAAAGGGGAGAAGTTCGTTTTTATTGCATATATCGACGTTTCAGCCGGATTAGAGCGGTTTTACGTGTACATCTTCCATCGTTAATATAAACGGAAAATCAAGAACATTATAGTTAATTCTAATGAAAACACATTGTTTTTTATCATTTGTATTGGAAACAACATTGTCATATGTCTTTTCTTGGAACTAAATAATACGAAACCTCGCTCTATGATTTGAAGTTAAAATCCTCAAATATGGTTATATAGTGACTTTTTTCACGTTTTTCATGTAGTTTGATATTACGTAAATATATTCATTTTTACCAATATTTCGATACTATTTCATGTAGTATCACGATATGTGATTTGGCCTTCAAATCTCAGAATTTCGCATAATATTGCATTTTAAGCAAGTTTTCTTGCATTTTGTTTCGTACGAAAAATCATCGAATATAGCAATATTTTGACGTTTATCATCTCCTTTTCCTTCATGTGATTTAAACAAAATATCATCGAATTAGGCAATATTTTGCCGTTTTCCACGTTTTTGTGAATTTTCAGTCCATGGGTTTTAATTCATATATATACGATAAAAATGATGTAAACACATCATTGATTAGATAATACACCTTAAATACTTCATTTTCAATCATCTATTTGTTTCTCGTTAAAATACTGAGTAAGATGTTCGGTTTTTATTGCATATATCGACGTTTCAGCCGGATTAGAGCGGTTTTACGTGTACATCTTCCCTCGTTAATATAAACGGAAAATCAAGAACATTATAGTTAATTCTAATGAAAACACATTGTTTTT
Source organism: Procambarus clarkii (assembly GCF_040958095.1). Classification (NCBI taxonomy): domain Eukaryota; kingdom Metazoa; phylum Arthropoda; class Malacostraca; order Decapoda; family Cambaridae; genus Procambarus; species Procambarus clarkii. The sequence continues at coordinate 7,177,227 of NC_091220.1, forward strand.
TATCATTTGTATTGGAAACAACATTGTCATATGTCTTTTCTTGGAACTAAATAATACGAAACCTCGCTCTATGATTTGAAGTTAAAATCCTCAAATATGGTTATATAGTGACTTTTTCACGTTTTTCATATAGTATGATATTACGTAAATATATTCATTTTTACCAATATTTCGATACTATTTCATGTAGTATCACGATATGTGATTTGGCCTTCAAATCTCAGAATTTCGCATAATATTGCATTTTAAGCAAGTTTTCATGCATTTTGCTTAGTACGAAAAATCATCGAATTTAGCAATATTTTAACGTTTATCATCTCCTTTTCCTTCATGTGATTTAAACAAAATATCATCGAATTAGGCAATATTTTGCCGTTTTCCACGTTTTTGTGAATTTTCCGTCCATGGGTATTAATTCATATATATATATATACGATAAAAATGATTCAAACACATAATTGATTAGATAATAACCTTAAATACTTCATTTTCAATCATCTATTTGTTTCTCGTTAAAATACTGAGTAATATATTGAAAAGGGGAGAAGCTCGGTTTTTATTGCATATATCGACGTTTCAGCCGGATTAGAGCGGTTTTACGTGTACATCTTCCATCGTTAATATAAACGGAAAATAAAGAACATTATAGTTAATTCTAATGAAAACACATTGTTTTTTATCATTTGTATTGGAAACAACATTGTCATATGTCTTTTCTTGGAACTAAATAATACGAAACCTCGCTCTATGATTTGAAGTTAAAATCCTCAAATATGGTTATATAGTGACTTTTTTCACGTTTTTCATGTAGTTTGATATTACGTAAATATATTCATTTTTACCAATATTTCGATACTATTTCATGTAGTATCACGATATGTGATTTGGCCTTCAAATCTCAGAATTTCGCATAATATTGCATTTTAAGCAAGTTTTCTTGCATTTTGTTTCGTACGAAAAATCATCGAATATAGCAATATTTTGACGTTTATCATCTCCTTTTCCTTCATGTGATTTAAACAAAATATCATCGAATTAGGCAATATTTTGCCGTTTTCCACGTTTTTGTGAATTTTCAGTCCATGGGTTTTAATTCATATATATACGATAAAAATGATGCAAACACATCATTGATTAGATAATAACCTTAAATACTTCATTTTCAATCATCTATTTGTTTCTCGTTAAAATACTGAGTAAGATGTTCGGTTTTTATTGCATATATCGACGTTTCAGCCGGATTAGAGCGGTTTTACGTGTACATCTTCCCTCGTTAATATAAACGGAAAATCAAGAACATTATAGTTAATTCTAATGAAAACACATTGTTTTTTATCATTTGTATTGGAAACAACATTGTCATATGTCTTTTCTTGGAACTAAATAATACGAAACCTCGCTCTATGATTTGAAGTTAAAATCCTCAAATATGGTTATATAGTGACTTTTTTCACGTTTTTCATATATTTTGATATTACGTAAATATATTCATTTTTACCAATATTTCGATACTATTTCATGTAGTATCACGATATGTGATTTGGCCTTCAAATCTCAGAATTTCGCATAATATTGCATTTTAAGCAAGTTTTCTTGCATTTTGCTTCGTACGAAAAATCATCGAATTTAGCAATATTTTAACGTTTATCATCTCCTTTTCCTTCATGTGATTTAAACAAAATATCATCGAATTAGGCAATATTTTGCCGTTTTCCACGTTTTTGTGAATTTTCCGTCCATGGGTATTAATTCATATATATATATACGATAAAAATGATTCAAACACATAATTGATTAGATAATAACCTTAAATACTTCATTTTCAATCATCTATTTGTTTCTCGTTAAAATACTGAGTAAGATATTGAAAAGGGGAGAAGTTCGGTTTTTATTGCATATATCCACGTTTCAGCCGGATTAGAGCGGTTTTACGTGTACATCTTCCCTCGTTAATATAAACGGAAAATCAAGAACATTATAGTTAATTCTAATGAAAACACATTGTTTTTTATCATTTGTATTGGAAACAACATTGTCATATGTCTTTTCTTGGATCTAAATAATATGAAACCTCGCTCTATGATTTGAAGTTAAAATCCTCAAATATGGTTATATAGTGACTTTTTCACGTTTTTCATGTAGTTTGGTATTACGTAAATATATTCATTTTTACCAATATTTCGATACTAATTCATGTAGTATCACGATATGTGATTTGGCCTTCAAATCTCAGAATTTCGCATAATATTGCATTTTAAGCAAGTCTTCATGCATTTTGCTTAGTACGAAAAATCATCGAATTCAGCAATATTTTAACGTTTATCATCTCCTTTTCCTTCATGTGATTTAAACAAAATATCATCGAATTAGGCAATATTTTGCCGTTTTCCACGTTTTTGTGAATTTTCCGTCCATGGGTATTAATTCATATATATATATATACGATAAAAATGATTCAAACACATAATTGATTAGATAATAACCTTAAATACTTCATTTTCAATCATCTATTTGTTTCTCGTTAAAATACTGAGTAAGATATTGAAAAGGGGAGAAGTTCGGTTTTTATTGCATATATCGACGTTTCAGCCGGATTAGAGCGGTTTTACGTGTACATCTTCCATCGTTAATATAAACGGAAAATCAAGAACATTATAGTTAATTCTAATGAAAACACATTGTTTTTTATCATTTGTATTGGAAACAACATTGTCATATGTCTTTTCTTGGAACTAAATAATACGAAACCTCGCTCTATGATTTGAAGTTAAAATCCTCAAATATGGTTATATAGTGACTTTTTTCACGTTTTTCATGTAGTTTGATATTACGTAAATATATTCATTTTTACCAATATTTCGATACTATTTCATGTAGTATCACGATATGTGATTTGGCCTTCAAATCTCAGAATTTCGCATAATATTGCATTTTAAGCAAGTTTTCTTGCATTTTGTTTCGTACGAAAAATCATCGAATATAGCAATATTTTGACGTTTATCATCTCCTTTTCCTTCATGTGATTTAAACAAAATATCATCGAATTAGGCAATATTTTGCCGTTTTCCACGTTTTTGTGAATTTTCAGTCCATGGGTTTTAATTCATATATATACGATAAAAATGATGCAAACACATCATTGATTAGATAATAACCTTAAATACTTCATTTTCAATCATCTATTTGTTTCTCGTTAAAATACTGAGTAAGATGTTCGGTTTTTATTGCATATATCGACGTTTCAGCCGGATTAGAGCGGTTTTACGTGTACATCTTCCCTCGTTAATATAAACGGAAAATCAAGAACATTATAGTTAATTCTAATGAAAACACATTGTTTTTTATCATTTGTATTGGAAACAACATTGTCATATGTCTTTTCTTGGAACTAAATAATACGAAACCTCGCTCTATGATTTGAAGTTAAAATCCTCAAATATGGTTATATAGTGACTTTTTTCACGTTTTTCATATAGTTTGATATTACGTAAATATATTCATTTTTACCAATATTTCGATACTATTTCATGTAGTATCACGATATGTGATTTGGCCTTCAAATCTCAGAATTTCGCATAATATTGCATTTTAAGCAAGTTTTCTTGCATTTTGCTTCGTACGAAAAATCATCGAATTTAGCAATATTTTAACGTTTATCATCTCCTTTTCCTTCATGTGATTTAAACAAAATATCATCGAATTAGGCAATATTTTGCCGTTTTCCACGTTTTTGTGAATTTTCCGTCCATGGGTATTAATTCATATATATATATACGATAAAAATGATTCAAACACATAATTGATTAGATAATAACCTTAAATACTTCATTTTCAATCATCTATTTGTTTCTCGTTAAAATACTGAGTAAGATATTGAAAAGGGGAGAAGTTCGGTTTTTATTGCATATATCCACGTTTCAGCCGGATTAGAGCGGTTTTACGTGTACATCTTCCCTCGTTAATATAAACGGAAAATCAAGAACATTATAGTTAATTCTAATGAAAACACATTGTTTTTTATCATTTGTATTGGAAACAACATTGTCATATGTCTTTTCTTGGAACTAAATAATACGAAACCTCGCTCTATGATTTGAAGTTAAAATCCTCAAATATGGTTATATAGTGACTTTTTTCACGTTTTTCATGTAGTTTGATATTACGTAAATATATTCATTTTTACCAATATTTCGATACTATTTCATGTAGTATCACGATATGTGATTTGGCCTTCAAATCTCAGAATTTCGCATAATATTGCATTTTAAGCAAGTTTTCTTGCATTTTGTTTCGTACGAAAAATCATCGAATATAGCAATATTTTGACGTTTATCATCTCCTTTTCCTTCATGTGATTTAAACAAAATATCATCGAATTAGGCAATATTTTGCCGTTTTCCACGTTTTTGTGAATTTTCAGTCCATGGGTTTTAATTCATATATATACGATAAAAATGATGTAAACACATCATTGATTAGATAAACACCTTAAATACTTCATTTTCAATCATCTATTTGTTTCTCGTTAAAATACTGAGTAAGATGTTCGGTTTTTATTGCATATATCGACGTTTCAGCCGGATTAGAGCGGTTTTACGTGTACATCTTCCCTCGTTAATATAAACGGAAAATCAAGAACATTATAGTTAATTCTAATGAAAACACATTGTTTTTTATCATTTGTATTGGAAACAACATTGTCATATGTCTTTTCTTGGAACTAAATAATACGAAACCTCGCTCTATGATTTGAAGTTAAAATCCTCAAATATGGTTATATAGTGACTTTTTCACGTTTTTCATATAGTATGATATTACGTAAATATATTCATTTTTACCAATATTTCGATACTATTTCATGTAGTATCACGATATGTGATTTGGCCTTCAAATCTCAGAATTTCGCATAATATTGCATTTTAAGCAAGTTTTCATGCATTTTGCTTAGTACGAAAAATCATCGAATTTAGCAATATTTTAACGTTTATCATCTCCTTTTCCTTCATGTGATTTAAACAAAATATCATCGAATTAGGCAATATTTTGCCGTTTTCCACGTTTTTGTGAATTTTCCGTCCATGGGTATTAATTCATATATATATATATACGATAAAAATGATTCAAACACATAATTGATTAGATAATAACCTTAAATACTTCATTTTCAATCATCTATTTGTTTCTCGTTAAAATACTGAGTAATATATTGAAAAGGGGAGAAGCTCGGTTTTTATTGCATATATCGACGTTTCAGCCGGATTAGAGCGGTTTTACGTGTACATCTTCCATCGTTAATATAAACGGAAAATAAAGAACATTATAGTTAATTCTAATGAAAACACATTGTTTTTTTTCATTTGTATTGGAAACAACATTGTCATATGTCTTTTCTTGGAACTAAATAATACGAAACCTCGCTCTATGATTTGAAGTTAAAATCCTCAAATATGGTTATATAGTGACTTTTTTCACGTTTTTCATGTAGTTTGATATTACGTAAATATATTCATTTTTACCAATATTTCGATACTATTTCATGTAGTATCACGATATGTGATTTGGCCTTCAAATCTCAGAATTTCGCATAATATTGCATTTTAAGCAAGTTTTCTTGCATTTTGTTTCGTACGAAAAATCATCGAATATAGCAATATTTTGACGTTTATCATCTCCTTTTCCTTCATGTGATTTAAACAAAATATCATCGAATTAGGCAATATTTTGCCGTTTTCCACGTTTTTGTGAATTTTCAGTCCATGGGTTTTAATTCATATATATACGATAAAAATGATGCAAACACATCATTGATTAGATAATAACCTTAAATACTTCATTTTCAATCATCTATTTGTTTCTCGTTAAAATACTGAGTAAGATGTTCGGTTTTTATTGCATATATCGACGTTTCAGCCGGATTAGAGCGGTTTTACGTGTACATCTTCCCTCGTTAATATAAACGGAAAATCAAGAACATTATAGTTAATTCTAATGAAAACACATTGTTTTTTATCATTTGTATTGGAAACAACATTGTCATATGTCTTTTCTTGGAACTAAATAATACGAAACCTCGCTCTATGATTTGAAGTTAAAATCCTCAAATATGGTTATATAGTGACTTTTTTCACGTTTTTCATATATTTTGATATTACGTAAATATATTCATTTTTACCAATATTTCGATACTATTTCATGTAGTATCACGATATGTGATTTGGCCTTCAAATCTCAGAATTTCGCATAATATTGCATTTTAAGCAAGTTTTCTTGCATTTTGCTTCGTACGAAAAATCATCGAATTTAGCAATATTTTAACGTTTATCATCTCCTTTTCCTTCATGTGATTTAAACAAAATATCATCGAATTAGGCAATATTTTGCCGTTTTCCACGTTTTTGTGAATTTTCCGTCCATGGGTATTAATTCATATATATATATACGATAAAAATGATTCAAACACATAATTGATTAGATAATAACCTTAAATACTTCATTTTCAATCATCTATTTGTTTCTCGTTAAAATACTGAGTAAGATATTGAAAAGGGGAGAAGTTCGGTTTTTATTGCATATATCCACGTTTCAGCCGGATTAGAGCGGTTTTACGTGTACATCTTCCCTCGTTAATATAAACGGAAAATCAAGAACATTATAGTTAATTCTAATGAAAACACATTGTTTTTTATCATTTGTATTGGAAACAACATTGTCATATGTCTTTTCTTGGATCTAAATAATATGAAACCTCGCTCTATGATTTGAAGTTAAAATCCTCAAATATGGTTATATAGTGACTTTTTCACGTTTTTCATGTAGTTTGGTATTACGTAAATATATTCATTTTTACCAATATTTCGATACTAATTCATGTAGTATCACGATATGTGATTTGGCCTTCAAATCTCAGAATTTCGCATAATATTGCATTTTAAGCAAGTTTTCATGCATTTTGCTTAGTACGAAAAATCATCGAATTCAGCAATATTTTAACGTTTATCATCTCCTTTTCCTTCATGTGATTTAAACAAAATATCATCGAATTAGGCAATATTTTGCCGTTTTCCACGTTTTTGTGAATTTTCCGTCCATGGGTATTAATTCATATATATATATACGATAAAAATGATTCAAACACATAATTGATTAGATAATAACCTTAAATACTTCATTTTCAATCATCTATTTGTTTCTCGTTAAAATACTGAGTAAGATATTGAAAAGGGGAGAAGTTCGTTTTTATTGCATATATCGACGTTTCAGCCGGATTAGAGCGGTTTTACGTGTACATCTTCCATCGTTAATATAAACGGAAAATCAAGAACATTATAGTTAATTCTAATGAAAACACATTGTTTTTTATCATTTGTATTGGAAACAACATTGTCATATGTCTTTTCTTGGAACTAAATAATACGAAACCTCGCTCTATGATTTGAAGTTAAAATCCTCAAATATGGTTATATAGTGACTTTTTTCACGTTTTTCATGTAGTTTGATATTACGTAAATATATTCATTTTTACCAATATTTCGATACTATTTCATGTAGTATCACGATATGTGATTTGGCCTTCAAATCTCAGAATTTCGCATAATATTGCATTTTAAGCAAGTTTTCTTGCATTTTGTTTCGTACGAAAAATCATCGAATATAGCAATATTTTGACGTTTATCATCTCCTTTTCCTTCATGTGATTTAAACAAAATATCATCGAATTAGGCAATATTTTGCCGTTTTCCACGTTTTTGTGAATTTTCAGTCCATGGGTTTTAATTCATATATATACGATAAAAATGATGCAAACACATCATTGATTAGATAATAACCTTAAATACTTCATTTTCAATCATCTATTTGTTTCTCGTTAAAATACTGAGTAAGATGTTCGGTTTTTATTGCATATATCGACGTTTCAGCCGGATTAGAGCGGTTTTACGTGTACATCTTCCCTCGTTAATATAAACGGAAAATCAAGAACATTATAGTTAATTCTAATGAAAACACATTGTTTTTTATCATTTGTATTGGAAACAACATTGTCATATGTCTTTTCTTGGAACTAAATAATACGAAACCTCGCTCTATGATTTGAAGTTAAAATCCTCAAATATGGTTATATAGTGACTTTTTTCACGTTTTTCATATAGTTTGATATTACGTAAATATATTCATTTTTACCAATATTTCGATACTATTTCATGTAGTATCACGATATGTGATTTGGCCTTCAAATCTCAGAATTTCGCATAATATTGCATTTTAAGCAAGTTTTCTTGCATTTTGCTTCGTACGAAAAATCATCGAATTTAGCAATATTTTAACGTTTATCATCTCCTTTTCCTTCATGTGATTTAAACAAAATATCATCGAATTAGGCAATATTTTGCCGTTTTCCACGTTTTTGTGAATTTTCCGTCCATGGGTATTAATTCATATATATATATACGATAAAAATGATTCAAACACATAATTGATTAGATAATAACCTTAAATACTTCATTTTCAATCATCTATTTGTTTCTCGTTAAAATACTGAGTAAGATATTGAAAAGGGGAGAAGTTCGGTTTTTATTGCATATATCCACGTTTCAGCCGGATTAGAGCGGTTTTACGTGTACATCTTCCCTCGTTAATATAAACGGAAAATCAAGAACATTATAGTTAATTCTAATGAAAACACATTGTTTTTTATCATTTGTATTGGAAACAACATTGTCATATGTCTTTTCTTGGAACTAAATAATACGAAACCTCGCTCTATGATTTGAAGTTAAAATCCTCAAATATGGTTATATAGTGACTTTTTTCACGTTTTTCATGTAGTTTGATATTACGTAAATATATTCATTTTTACCAATATTTCGATACTATTTCATGTAGTATCACGATATGTGATTTGGCCTTCAAATCTCAGAATTTCGCATAATATTGCATTTTAAGCAAGTTTTCTTGCATTTTGTTTCGTACGAAAAATCATCGAATATAGCAATATTTTGACGTTTATCATCTCCTTTTCCTTCATGTGATTTAAACAAAATATCATCGAATTAGGCAATATTTTGCCGTTTTCCACGTTTTTGTGAATTTTCAGTCCATGGGTTTTAATTCATATATATACGATAAAAATGATGTAAACACATCATTGATTAGATAAACACCTTAAATACTTCATTTTCAATCATCTATTTGTTTCTCGTTAAAATACTGAGTAAGATGTTCGGTTTTTATTGCATATATCGACGTTTCAGCCGGATTAGAGCGGTTTTACGTGTACATCTTCCCTCGTTAATATAAACGGAAAATCAAGAACATTATAGTTAATTCTAATGAAAACACATTGTTTTTTATCATTTGTATTGGAAACAACATTGTCATATGTCTTTTCTTGGAACTAAATAATACGAAACCTCGCTCTATGATTTGAAGTTAAAATCCTCAAATATGGTTATATAGTGACTTTTTCACGTTTTTCATATAGTATGATATTACGTAAATATATTCATTTTTACCAATATTTCGATACTATTTCATGTAGTATCACGATATGTGATTTGGCCTTCAAATCTCAGAATTTCGCATAATATTGCATTTTAAGCAAGTTTTCATGCATTTTGCTTAGTACGAAAAATCATCGAATTTAGCAATATTTTAACGTTTATCATCTCCTTTTCCTTCATGTGATTTAAACAAAATATCATCGAATTAGGCAATATTTTGCCGTTTTCCACGTTTTTGTGAATTTTCCGTCCATGGGTATTAATTCATATATATATATATACGATAAAAATGATTCAAACACATAATTGATTAGATAATAACCTTAAATACTTCATTTTCAATCATCTATTTGTTTCTCGTTAAAATACTGAGTAAGATATTGAAAAGGGGAGAAGTTCGGTTTTTATTGCATATATCGACGTTTCAGCCGGATTAGAGCGGTTTTACGTGTACATCTTCCCTCGTTAATATAAACGGAAAATCAAGAACATTATAGTTAATTCTAATGAAAACACATTGTTTTTTATCATTTGTATTGGAAACAACATTGTCATATGTCTTTTCTTGGAACTAAATAATACGAAACCTCGCTCTATGATTTGAAGTTAAAATCCTCAAATATGGTTATATAGTGACTTTTTTCACGTTTTTCATATATTTTGATATTACGTAAATATATTCATTTTTACCAATATTTCGATACTATTTCATGTAGTATCACGATATGTGATTTGGCCTTCAAATCTCAGAATTTCGCATAATATTGCATTTTAAGCAAGTTTTCTTGCATTTTGCTTCGTACGAAAAATCATCGAATTTAGCAATATTTTAACGTTTATCATCTCCTTTTCCTTCATGTGATTTAAACAAAATATCATCGAATTAGGCAATATTTTGCCGTTTTCCACGTTTTTGTGAATTTTCCGTCCATGGGTATTAATTCATATATATATATACGATAAAAATGATTCAAACACATAATTGATTAGATAATAACCTTAAATACTTCATTTTCAATCATCTATTTGTTTCTCGTTAAAATACTGAGTAAGATATTGAAAAGGGGAGAAGTTCGGTTTTTATTGCATATATCCACGTTTCAGCCGGATTAGAGCGGTTTTACGTGTACATCTTCCCTCGTTAATATAAACGGAAAATCAAGAACATTATAGTTAATTCTAATGAAAACACATTGTTTTTTATCATTTGTATTGGAAACAACATTGTCATATGTCTTTTCTTGGAACTAAATAATACGAAACCTCGCTCTATGATTTGAAGTTAAAATCCTCAAATATGGTTATATAGTGACTTTTTTCACGTTTTTCATGTTGTTTGATATTACGTTGTTACGGACCCGAGTCCAGCGTCCGAGCAAGGAGCAGTAACAACTACGCCATCTGTGGGTCAGCTCCCGAAACCCCCGCCAAACGAACGACGACACCTAGTGAGGACAGCGTGTACTGGCCTCGAGGACCAGTTTCCAGTCTGGTTCAGCGCTCAACACCGCCGCTCCTGACCTCCGGTGAGGTGGTGCTCCGACGACAGCGCCATCTATGGAGTGGATACGTCAGGTGTTAGTATCTGAGCCTGTGAGTGTGGTGTATTAGTGTCCCGGTTATTGATGACGTGTCTGTTTACAGAGCCGACCTGGGACCACTGTGTTGAAGGTGGAGTCAGTCTACCCGAGGCAGCCAGTCTCCATACAGTGAAGTTTGCTGCAGCTGTCGTGACGTCGTCCCCCCGGAAGAACACTGTGGTGTGTTAAGCCTGCCAGTGGAGTGGCAGTGGAAGGAGTTACCCGGGACCGACGGTTGGAGACGATAATCCACTGGGGTATTGAGGACAGGAGGGTGATTGGTGATATCACACGAGACTCCTGTCTAGGGCGTACCCCTTTTATCGTGCGTGGAGTGGCCGTACCAGCCTTGTTGGCTCAGTACCTGCCAGCAGACCTGCTGGACGTGTGGTTGACGGCCTCCACGACGGTGCCCCCAGTGGACCTGTGTTGTGGCTGACCTGTGGCCAGGGTAGACTCGGCGTTCTCAGTGGACACGTCTTGAGGCCACGAAGAAAGCACCAAGGAATCGGCACCGGAAGTGGTGTGGCACCAGAGTCTTCAGCAGAAGACTACAGTGAATAAGCCCCTTGCATAGTATTAATACCCCTCCCCCTGTGTACTCCTTTTATATCTTATATATTTATTGGTGGTGGTCAATATATTATATTAAGTTTTTGCCTTTATTTCCCTTCCCCTTTTAGTTACTTGCGTCACGGATCGCATCCCTTGAAAGCCTCTACTGGCTTGGGGTCGGATATATATCTTCCTCAAACGACATCAGAGTAAGAACCCCGTTGCGTCCCGCCAGGGCCGTAACATAATTGGCATCCCCAGCGGGATCCGTCCCCTTGTTAAGTATGTTTGACAGGGGTGGTGAAGTGGCGTAATCCCTGTATATAATTCCCCCTGTGTGTGACGATTGTGACGTTATACGTCCTGTGCGGTGCTCAGAGTGACTAAGCGCGATATTGTGCAGTGCGGTGCTCGCTGTGATTAAGCGATTAAGTGCAATATTGACTAGTGCGGTGCTCAGTGATTTAGTGCAATATTGTAGAGCGAAGTGTTCGCTTGGACTCAGTGTAATATTGGGTAGTGCGGTGCCCGGAGTGATTACGTGCAATATTGGCAAGTGCAGTGTTTGGTGCGATAAAGTGCAATATTGGCGTAGAACAGTGCTCGGTGTGTTAAGTGCTAACGTGTAAGCAGTGTGTTAAGTGCTAAGTGTTCCATCTGTGACAATGGCAGACAAAGCCACTATTGATGATTTGGACGAGGTTCAGGCTTTTCTGAACAGAGAAGATTGTCTTGCCAGATTAAAGTATCTGAGCAAACCGGAACTTGTACTAGTGAGCGCCTACCTGGAGATCAAGATCCGTGCCAGTGATTCCCGTGTGGAGATCTTGTCCAAGGTTCACCGGCACCTGAAGGCAGAAGAGAAACAGGAAGGCGAGACTCCTAGTACAAAGGAAAGTGCAGACATAGCTTCCACGGAAAAAGAAGATAAAGGCAGCGACGTTGACAGTGATGCAGGCGAGCTTAATATCAGCTTCCTAACAGTCAAGATGCGTGCCCTAGAGATCAATCGGGAAATAGAATGGAAGAAATTAGAAATGGAACGAGAGAGACAAGATAAAGAATTAGAGATGAGACGTTTAGAATTAGAACGAGAAAGAGAAAAAGAAGAACGAGAAAGAGAAAAAGAAGAGCGAGAAAGAGAAAAAGAAGAGCGAGAAAGAGAAGAACGAGAAAGAGAAGAGAGACGAGAGAGAGAAGAACGAGAAAGAGAAGAGAGACGAGAGAGAGAAGAACGAGAACGAGAGAGAGAAGAACGAGAAAGAGAAGAGAGACGAGAGAGAGAAGAACGAGAACGAGAGAGAGAAGAACGAGAGCGAGAAAGGGAGGAAAGAGAGAGACAACATGAACTAGAAGTATTGCGATTAGGCGGTGGTCGGAGGCAAACAACGGACACCAGTAGCTTCGATCCGGTACGCAACATCAAAATGGTCCCCAAATTCCATGAGAAGGAAGTGTCAAAATTCTTTGCAGCCTTCGAGAAAGTCGCTGCCTCTTTGGAGTGGCCAAGGGAGAATTGGGCCATCATGATACAGTCAGTCTTGACTGGGAAGGCCCAAATCGCCTACTCTACGTTATCCCTTGACGACTCCAGCGATTATGACAAGGTGAAGAAAGTTGTGCTCATGGCGTACCAATTGGTACCTGAGGCTTATAGGCAAAAGTTCAGAAACCTGAAGAAGACCTCAGAGCACACTTTCACAGAGTTCGCCACGATCAAGGAGCGACTTTTCCAGGAATGGTGTGCCTCTCGGAAGGTGGAGACCAGGGAAGACCTCGAACAGCTGATTCTGCTCGAGGACTTCAAGGATTGTTTGTCTGGAGACCTCAAGACGTACTTAGAGGAACAGCAGGTAGAGACCTTGAGTGCAGCAGCCACCATGGCTGAAGAGTATATCCTGACTCATAGGCCGTCTGCTAAGTACGTCCCGAGGAATTACCAGCGCCGGTTTGACAGACCTCACGACGTAGAAGAAGAAAGACCCGTCCCACAAAGTGCTAAGAAGACGCCCCCAAGTAGCCCCCGAAGAACAAGTCCTAGCAGTCCGAAACACCGTAGTCCGAGGAGGAATATGGTGTGCTGGACTTGTGGGCAGAAAGGGCATATAGCTGCTAGGTGCCGAGGCAGAAGAGGTGGCAGCGCACGAAGGGAGGTGATGTTGGTGAGCTGTGTTACATCACCAGTAGGAAACCAGTCTACGACGACGCAGGAAGGACCAAGTTTGTTGGCCCCTCACACTTCAACCGGGTATGTAACGAGTGATCATACTGGTAGATCAGTGGTAGTGCTCAGAGATAGTGGAGCAGCCCAGTCCCTGATCGTGAAGAGCTCGTTACCCGAGGGAGTAAGTGTGGATGGGAGACCAGAGGTTATCCTGGTGGGGTTTCCGAGAACACAGTATATCGCCCCCTTAGTGCCGGTGCATCTCGACTCGCCTTACTTCAGCGGCACATGTGAGTTGGCAGTAGTCGATACCCTCCCTGTGGCTGGGATTGACGTGGTACTAGCCAACGACTTGGTGACCGATTGGAGCACCAATCGTCCCAAGGTTGCGGACGAGTCTACCAGAACAGCAAGGTCGGAGGTGACAACAGGCAATGGTAATGTCCAGGTAAAGACAGACCCGGATTTGAACATGTCTAATTTGTCCTCTCACCCGCAGATCGATGATATTCTAGCAGTGTCTCCTGATTCTCTCGACGAGGAACATGAAGTTAAGAAGGCAGAGGTACCTGAGCAAGAAGAGAGGCCTTGTGTGCGGGCACCCACGGATACCAACGAGTCTGGAGCGAAGGCGGATGTGTGCTTGCGGTATGGCAAGTTACAGCATGTAGTGAACCAGCCAGAGATTCCCCAGACGTCAGAGGTATGTGAGGTGTGTTTAAAAGGTCTAGTGCCCTCTTCGGTCCAAGCCAGGCGTGTGGATGTGGCCGGCTATGGACCTGACTGGCTCGGGAAGCTTATCCCTCAATTGGCCTCATGTTTCTTAGCGATACTTTGTTTGGTTCTCGTATGTGTTCTCGTTTGTGCTCTCAGTGAAGACCGGTGGACGACCCGACGAATGATGGCCCCCATGAACATCGCGAAGAGGTCCCAGGGATTGGAGATTTGTACTGCAAGTGTTGCAGTTGAAGAAGGGACCTGGGAGGTAATAGATGATACAGGAGGTACGATATGTGATAATGTGAGTGACTGTTTCCGACAGGTTGACACCCCCCGCGTGACTGCTGAGCCTCAACACAGCGTTATACGGAACGTTGGTCGACCTGACGGGGGCAGAGCGAATGCCATCTTCGGTGAGCAAGCAGCCCTGTTGGAACTAGGTGTGGGCCTAGTAGAAGAGTGCATAGTAAGTACTGACTTGCCCATTGTCGCTATCACTCTGAATTATCAGACCCCTGTATTCCAGGTTCCTGTCTCCCTGAAGGACCATCGGACTGGCACCAGAAATGCCGTCTGTGGTCAGCCATCATCGGTGCCACTACACAGGGAAGTGTCGAGTCGCCCCAGATCGTGTCTACACCGATCCTTCCTTGAGACATGTGAGATGACGCCCCTGCTTGACATCGCAGTGGAGACGTGGAAGGTTACGCCAGACAGGACATCGCCTTCAATCTGCAAGTTCCTATTGTGCCGGAATTGCCCAGTAGGACAGTTCCGTGGACAAGACAGCCTCATCACTCTAGTTCATAGCATAAGTAAGTCCATTTGGAGTTGTGTCGCCGTACTAATTTGGTTTGTATTTCTTTTTATAGAACCCCAAACCAAATTCTTTTTGGTGGGGAGGTGTTACGGACCCGAGTCCAGCGTCCGAGCAAGGAGCAGTAACAACTACGCCATCTGTGGGTCGGCTCCCGAAACCCCCGCCAAACGAACGACGACACCTAGTGAGGACAGCGTGTACTGGCCTCGAGGACCAGTTTCCAGTCTGGTTCAGCGCTCAACACCGCCGCTCCTGACCTCCGGTGAGGTGGTGCTCCGACGACAGCGCCATCTATGGAGTGGATACGTCAGGTGTTAGTATCTGAGCCTGTGAGTGTGGTGTATTAGTGTCCCGGTTATTGATGACGTGTCTGTTTACAGAGCCGACCTGGGACCACTGTGTTGAAGGTGGAGTCAGTCTACCCGAGGCAGCCAGTCTCCATACAGTGAAGTTTGCTGCAGCTGTCGTGACGTCGTCCCCCCGGAAGAACACTGTGGTGTGTTAAGCCTGCCAGTGGAGTGGCAGTGGAAGGAGTTACCCGGGACCGACGGTTGGAGACGATAATCCACTGGGGTATTGAGGACAGGAGGGTGATTGGTGATATCACACGAGACTCCTGTCTAGGGCGTACCCCTTTTATCGTGCGTGGAGTGGCCGTACCAGCCTTGTTGGCTCAGTACCTGCCAGCAGACCTGCTGGACGTGTGGTTGACGGCCTCCACGACGGTGCCCCCAGTGGACCTGTGTTGTGGCTGACCTGTGGCCAGGGTAGACTCGGCGTTCTCAGTGGACACGTCTTGAGGCCACGAAGAAAGCACCAAGGAATCGGCACCGGAAGTGGTGTGGCACCAGAGTCTTCAGCAGAAGACTACAGTGAATAAGCCCCTTGCATAGTATTAATACCCCTCCCCCTGTGTACTCCTTTTATATCTTATATATTTATTGGTGGTGGTCAATATATTATATTAAGTTTTTGCCTTTATTTCCCTTCCCCTTTTAGTTACTTGCGTCACGGATCGCATCCCTTGAAAGCCTCTACTGGCTTGGGGTCGGATATATATCTTCCTCAAACGACATCAGAGTAAGAACCCCGTTGCGTCCCGCCAGGGCCGTAACATACGTAAATATATTCATTTTTTCCAATATTTCGATACTATTTCATGTAGTATCACGATATGTGATTTGGCCTTCAAATCTCAGAATTTCGCATAATATTGCATTTTAAGCAAGTTTTCTTGCATTTTGTTTCGTACGAAAAATCATCGAATATAGCAATATTTTGACGTTTATCATCTCCTTTTCCTTCATGTGATTTAAACAAAATATCATCGAATTAGGCAATATTTTGCCGTTTTCCACGTTTTTGTGAATTTTCAGTACATGGGTTTTAATTCATATATATACGATAAAAATGATGTAAACACATCATTGATTAGATAAACACCTTAAATACTTCATTTTCAATCATCTATTTGTTTCTCGTTAAAATACTGAGTAAGATGTTCGGTTTTTATTGCATATATCGACGTTTCAGCCGGATTAGAGCGGTTTTACGTGTACATCTTCCCTCGTTAATATAAACGGAAAATCAAGAACATTATAGTTAATTCTAATGAAAACACATTGTTTTTTATCATTTGTATTGGAAACAACATTGTCATATGTCTTTTCTTGGAACTAAATAATACGAAACCTCGCTCTATGATTTGAAGTTAAAATCCTCAAATATGGTTATATAGTGACTTTTTCACGTTTTTCATATAGTATGATATTACGTAAATATATTCATTTTTACCAATATTTCGATACTATTTCATGTAGTATCACGATATGTGATTTGGCCTTCAAATCTCAGAATTTCGCATAATATTGCATTTTAAGCAAGTTTTCTTGCATTTTGCTTCGTACGAAAAATCATCGAATTTAGCAATATTTTAACGTTTATAATCTCCTTTTCCTTCATGTGATTTAAACAAAATATCATCGAATTAGGCAATATTTTGCCGTTTTCCACGTTTTTGTGAATTTTCCGTCCATGGATATTAATTCATATATATATATACGATAAAAATGATTCAAACACATAATTGATTAGATAATAACCTTAAATACTTCATTTTCAATCATCTATTTGTTTCTCGTTAAAATACTGAGTAAGATATTGAAAAGGGGAGAAGTTCGGTTTTTATTGCATATATCGACGTTTCAGCCGGATTAGAGCGGTTTTACGTGTACATCTTCCATCGTTAATATAAACGGAAAATCAAGAACATTATAGTTAATTCTAATGAAAACACATTGTTTTTTATCATTTGTATTGGAAACAACATTGTCATATGTCTTTTCTTGGATCTAAATAATATGAAACCTCGCTCTATGATTTGAAGTTAAAATCCTCAAATATGGTTATATAGTGACTTTTTTCACGTTTTTCATGTAGTTTGGTATTACGTAAATATATTCATTTTTACCAATATTTCGATACTAATTCATGTAGTATCACGATATGTGATTTGGCCTTCAAATCTCAGAATTTCGCATAATATTGCATTTTAAGCAAGTTTTCATGCATTTTGCTTAGTACGAAAAATCATCGAATTCAGCAATATTTTAACGTTTATCATCTCCTTTTCCTTCATGTGATTTAAACAAAATATCATCGAATTAGGCAATATTTTGCCGTTTTCCACGTTTTTGTGAATTTTCCGTCCATGGGTATTAATTCATATATATATATATACGATAAAAATGATTCAAACACATAATTGATTAGATAATAACCTTAAATACTTCATTTTCAATCATCTATTTGTTTCTCGTTAAAATACTGAGTAAGATATTGAAAAGGGGAGAAGTTCGTTTTTATTGCATATATCGACGTTTCAGCCGGATTAGAGCGGTTTTACGTGTACATCTTCCATCGTTAATATAAACGGAAAATCAAGAACATTATAGTTAATTCTAATGAAAACACATTGTTTTTTATCATTTGTATTGGAAACAACATTGTCATATGTCTTTTCTTGGAACTAAATAATACGAAACCTCGCTCTATGATTTGAAGTTAAAATCCTCAAATATGGTTATATAGTGACTTTTTTCACGTTTTTCATGTAGTTTGATATTACGTAAATATATTCATTTTTACCAATATTTTGATACTATTTCATGTAGTATCACGATATGTGATTTGGCCTTCAAATCTCAGAATTTCGCATAATATTGCATTTTAAGCAAGTTTTCTTGCATTTTGTTTCGTACGAAAAATCATCGAATATAGCAATATTTTGACGTTTATCATCTCCTTTTCCTTCATGTGATTTAAACAAAATATCATCGAATTAGGCAATATTTTGCCGTTTTCCACGTTTTTGTGAATTTTCAGTCCATGGGTTTTAATTCATATATATACGATAAAAATGATGCAAACACATCATTGATTAGATAATAACCTTAAATACTTCATTTTCAATCATCTATTTGTTTCTCGTTAAAATACTGAGTAAGATGTTCGGTTTTTATTGCATATATCGACGTTTCAGCCGGATTAGAGCGGTTTTACGTGTACATCTTCCCTCGTTAATATAAACGGAAAATCAAGAACATTATAGTTAATTCTAATGAAAACACATTGTTTTTTATCATTTGTATTGGAAACAACATTGTCATATGTCTTTTCTTGGAACTAAATAATACGAAACCTCGCTCTATGATTTGAAGTTAAAATCCTCAAATATGGTTATATAGTGACTTTTTTCACGTTTTTCATATATTTTGATATTACGTAAATATATTCATTTTTACCAATATTTCGATACTATTTCATGTAGTATCACGATATGTGATTTGGCCTTCAAATCTCAGAATTTCGCATAATATTGCATTTTAAGCAAGTTTTCTTGCATTTTGCTTCGTACGAAAAATCATCGAATTTAGCAATATTTTAACGTTTATCATCTCCTTTTCCTTCATGTGATTTAAACAAAATATCATCGAATTAGGCAATATTTTGCCGTTTTCCACGTTTTTGTGAATTTTCCGTCCATGGGTATTAATTCATATATATATATACGATAAAAATGATTCAAACACATAATTGATTAGATAATAACCTTAAATACTTCATTTTCAATCATCTATTTGTTTCTCGTTAAAATACTGAGTAAGATAATGAAAAGGGGAGAAGTTCGGTTTTTATTGCATATATCCACGTTTCAGCCGGATTAGAGCGGTTTTACGTGTACATCTTCCCTCGTTAATATAAACGGAAAATCAAGAACATTATAGTTAATTCTAATGAAAACACATTGTTTTTTATCATTTGTATTGGAAACAACATTGTCATATGTCTTTTCTTGGAACTAAATAATACGAAACCTCGCTCTATGATTTGAAGTTAAAATCCTCAAATATGGTTATATAGTGACTTTTTTCACGTTTTTCATGTAGTTTGATATTACGTAAATATATTCATTTTTACCAATATTTCGATACTATTTCATGTAGTATCACGATATGTGATTTGGCCTTCAAATCTCAGAATTTCGCATAATATTGCATTTTAAGCAAGTTTTCTTGCATTTTGTTTCGTACGAAAAATCATCGAATATAGCAATATTTTGACGTTTATCATCTCCTTTTCCTTCATGTGATTTAAACAAAATATCATCGAATTAGGCAATATTTTGCCGTTTTCCACGTTTTTGTGAATTTTCAGTCCATGGGTTTTAATTCATATATATACGATAAAAATGATGTAAACACATCATTGATTAGATAAACACCTTAAATACTTCATTTTCAATCATCTATTTGTTTCTCGTTAAAATACTGAGTAAGATGTTCGGTTTTTATTGCATATATCGACGTTTCAGCCGGATTAGAGCGGTTTTACGTGTACATCTTCCCTCGTTAATATAAACGGAAAATCAAGAACATTATAGTTAATTCTAATGAAAACACATTGTTTTTTATCATTTGTATTGGAAACAACATTGTCATATGTCTTTTCTTGGAACTAAATAATACGAAACCTCGCTCTATGATTTGAAGTTAAAATCCTCAAATATGGTTATATAGTGACTTTTTCACGTTTTTCATATAGTATGATATTACGTAAATATATTCATTTTTACCAATATTTCGATACTATTTCATGTAGTATCACGATATGTGATTTGGCCTTCAAATCTCAGAATTTCGCATAATATTGCATTTTAAGCAAGTTTTCATGCATTTTGCTTAGTACGAAAAATCATCGAATTTAGCAATATTTTAACGTTTATCATCTCCTTTTCCTTCATGTGATTTAAACAAAATATCATCGAATTAGGCAATATTTTGCCGTTTTCCACGTTTTTGTGAATTTTCCGTCCATGGGTATTAATTCATATATATATATATATACGATAAAAATGATTCAAACACATAATTGATTAGATAATAACCTTAAATACTTCATTTTCAATCATCTATTTGTTTCTCGTTAAAATACTGAGTAAGATATTGAAAAGGGGAGAAGTTCGGTTTTTATTGCATATATCGACGTTTCAGCCGGATTAGAGCGGTTTTACGTGTACATCTTCCATCGTTAATATAAACGGAAAATCAAGAACATTATAGTTAATTCTAATGAAAACACATTGTTTTTTATCATTTGTATTGGAAACAACATTGTCATGTCTTTTCTTGGAACTAAATAATACGAAACCTCGCTCTATGATTTGAAGTTAAAATCCTCAAATATGGTTATATAGTGACTTTTTTCACGTTTTTCATGTAGTTTGATATTACGTAAATATATTCATTTTTACCAATATTTCGATACTATTTCATGTAGTATCACGATATGTGATTTGGCCTTCAAATCTCAGAATTTCGCATAATATTGCATTTTAAGCAAGTTTTCTTGCATTTTGTTTCGTACGAAAAATCATCGAATATAGCAATATTTTGAAGTTTATCATCTCCTTTTCCTTCATGTGATTTAAACAAAATATCATCGAATTAGGCAATATTTTGCCGTTTTCCACGTTTTTGTGAATTTTCAGTCCATGGGTTTTAATTCATATATATACGATAAAAATGATGCAAACACATCATTGATTAGATAATAACCTTAAATACTTCATTTTCAATCATCTATTTGTTTCTCGTTAAAATACTGAGTAAGATGTTCGGTTTTTATTGCATATATCGACGTTTCAGCCGGATTAGAGCGGTTTTACGTGTACATCTTCCCTCGTTAATATAAACGGAAAATCAAGAACATTATAGTTAATTCTAATGAAAACACATTGTTTTTTATCATTTGTATTGGAAACAACATTGTCATATGTCTTTTCTTGGAACTAAATAATACGAAACCTCGCTCTATGATTTGAAGTTAAAATCCTCAAATATGGTTATATAGTGACTTTTTTCACGTTTTTCATATAGTTTGATATTACGTAAATATATTCATTTTTACCAATATTTCGATACTATTTCATGTAGTATCACGATATGTGATTTGGCCTTCAAATCTCAGAATTTCGCATAATATTGCATTTTAAGCAAGTTTTCTTGCATTTTGCTTCGTACGAAAAATCATCGAATTTAGCAATATTTTAACGTTTATCATCTCCTTTTCCTTCATGTGATTTAAACAAAATATCATCGAATTAGGCAATATTTTGCCGTTTTCCACGTTTTTGTGAATTTTCCGTCCATGGGTATTAATTCATATATATATATACGATAAAAATGATTCAAACACATAATTGATTAGATAATAACCTTAAATACTTCATTTTCAATCATCTATTTGTTTCTCGTTAAAATACTGAGTAAGATATTGAAAAGGGGAGAAGTTCGGTTTTTATTGCATATATCCACGTTTCAGCCGGATTAGAGCGGTTTTACGTGTACATCTTCCCTCGTTAATATAAACGGAAAATCAAGAACATTATAGTTAATTCTAATGAAAACACATTGTTTTTTATCATTTGTATTGGAAACAACATTGTCATATGTCTTTTCTTGGAACTAAATAATACGAAACCTCGCTCTATGATTTGAAGTTAAAATCCTCAAATATGGTT
This sequence comes from Procambarus clarkii, assembly GCF_040958095.1. Taxonomy (NCBI): domain Eukaryota; kingdom Metazoa; phylum Arthropoda; class Malacostraca; order Decapoda; family Cambaridae; genus Procambarus; species Procambarus clarkii. The sequence goes on from NC_091220.1 coordinate 7,199,644, forward strand.
ATATAGTGACTTTTTTCACGTTTTTCATGTAGTTTGATATTACGTAAATATATTCATTTTTACCAATATTTCGATACTATTTCATGTAGTATCACGATATGTGATTTGGCCTTCAAATCTCAGAATTTCGCATAATATTGCATTTTAAGCAAGTTTTCTTGCATTTTGTTTCGTACGAAAAATCATCGAATATAGCAATATTTTGACGTTTATCATCTCCTTTTCCTTCATGTGATTTAAACAAAATATCATCGAATTAGGCAATATTTTGCCGTTTTCCACGTTTTTGTGAATTTTCAGTCCATGGGTTTTAATTCATATATATACGATAAAAATGATGTAAACACATCATTGATTAGATAAACACCTTAAATACTTCATTTTCAATCATCTATTTGTTTCTCGTTAAAATACTGAGTAAGATGTTCGGTTTTTATTGCATATATCGACGTTTCAGCCGGATTAGAGCGGTTTTACGTGTACATCTTCCCTCGTTAATATAAACGGAAAATCAAGAACATTATAGTTAATTCTAATGAAAACACATTGTTTTTTATCATTTGTATTGGAAACAACATTGTCATATGTCTTTTCTTGGAACTAAATAATACGAAACCTCGCTCTATGATTTGAAGTTAAAATCCTCAAATATGGTTATATAGTGACTTTTTCACGTTTTTCATATAGTATGATATTACGTAAATATATTCATTTTTACCAATATTTCGATACTATTTCATGTAGTATCACGATATGTGATTTGGCCTTCAAATCTCAGAATTTCGCATAATATTGCATTTTAAGCAAGTTTTCATGCATTTTGCTTAGTACGAAAAATCATCGAATTTAGCAATATTTTAACGTTTATCATCTCCTTTTCCTTCATGTGATTTAAACAAAATATCATCGAATTAGGCAATATTTTGCCGTTTTCCACGTTTTTGTGAATTTTCCGTCCATGGGTATTAATTCATATATATATATATACGATAAAAATGATTCAAACACATAATTGATTAGATAATAACCTTAAATACTTCATTTTCAATCATCTATTTGTTTCTCGTTAAAATACTGAGTAAGATATTGAAAAGGGGAGAAGTTCGGTTTTTATTGCATATATCGACGTTTCAGCCGGATTAGAGCGGTTTTACGTGTACATCTTCCATCGTTAATATAAACGGAAAATCAAGAACATTATAGTTAATTCTAATGAAAACACATTGTTTTTTATCATTTGTATTGGAAACAACATTGTCATATGTCTTTTCTTGGATCTAAATAATATGAAACCTCGCTCTATGATTTGAAGTTAAAATCCTCAAATATGGTTATATAGTGACTTTTTTCACGTTTTTCATGTAGTTTGGTATTACGTAAATATATTCATTTTTACCAATATTTCGATACTAATTCATGTAGTATCACGATATGTGATTTGGCCTTCAAATCTCAGAATTTCGCATAATATTGCATTTTAAGCAAGTTTTCATGCATTTTGCTTAGTACGAAAAATCATCGAATTCAGCAATATTTTAACGTTTATCATCTCCTTTTCCTTCATGTGATTTAAACAAAATATCATCGAATTAGGCAATATTTTGCCGTTTTCCACGTTTTTGTGAATTTTCCGTCCATGGGTATTAATTCATATATATATATACGATAAAAATGATTCAAACACATAATTGATTAGATAATAACCTTAAATACTTCATTTTCAATCATCTATTTGTTTCTCGTTAAAATACTGAGTAAGATATTGAAAAGGGGAGAAGTTCGTTTTTATTGCATATATCGACGTTTCAGCCGGATTAGAGCGGTTTTACGTGTACATCTTCCATCGTTAATATGAACGGAAAATCAAGAACATTATAGTTAATTCTAATGAAAACACATTGTTTTTTATCATTTGTATTGGAAACAACATTGTCATATGTCTTTTCTTGGATCTAAATAATATGAAACCTCGCTCTATGATTTGAAGTTAAAATCCTCAAATATGGTTATATAGTGACTTTTTTCACGTTTTTCATGTATTACGTAAATATATTCATTTTTACCAATATTTCGATACTAATTCATGTAGTATCACGATATGTGATTTGGCCTTCAAATCTCAGAATTTCGCATAATATTGCATTTTAAGCAAGTTTTCTTGCATTTTGCTTCGTACGAAAAATCATCGAATTTAGCAATATTTTAACGTTTATCATCTCCTTTTCCTTCATGTGATTTAAACAAAATATCATCGAATTAGGCAATATTTTGCCGTTTTCCACGTTTTTGTGAATTTTCCGTCCATGGGTATTAATTCATATATATATATACGATAAAAATGATTCAAACACATAATTGATTAGATAATAACCTTAAATACTTCATTTTCAATCATCTATTTGTTTCTCGTTAAAATACTGAGTAAGATATTGAAAAGGGGAGAAGTTCGGTTTTTATTGCATATATCGACGTTTCAGCCGGATTAGAGCGGTTTTACGTGTACATCTTCCATCGTTAATATAAACGGAAAATCAAGAACATTATAGTTAATTCTAATGAAAACACATTGTTTTTTATCATTTGTATTGGAAACAACATTGTCATATGTCTTTTCTTGGATCTAAATAATATGAAACCTCGCTCTATGATTTGAAGTTAAAATCCTCAAATATGGTTATATAGTGACTTTTTTCACGTTTTTCATGTATTACGTAAATATATTCATTTTTACCAATATTTCGATACTAATTCATGTAGTATCACGATATGTGATTTGGCCTTCAAATCTCAGAATTTCGCATAATATTGCATTTTAATGCAAGTTTTCTTGCATTTTGCTTCGTACGAAAAATCATCGAATTAGCAATATTTTAACGTTTATCATCTCCTTTTCCTTCATGTGATTTAAACAAAATATCATCGAATTAGGCAATATTTTGCCGTTTTCCACGTTTTTGTGAATTTTCCGTCCATGGGTATTAATTCATATATATATATACGATAAAAATGATTCAAACACATAATTGATTAGATAATAACCTTAAATACTTCATTTTCAATCATCTATTTGTTTCTCGTTAAAATACTGAGTAAGATATTGAAAAGGGGAGAAGTTCGTTTTTATTGCATATATCGACGTTTCAGCCGGATTAGAGCGGTTTTACGTGTACATCTTCCATCGTTAATATAAACGGAAAATCAAGAACATTATAGTTAATTCTAATGAAAACACATTGTTTTTTATCATTTGTATTGGAAACAACATTGTCATATGTCTTTTCTTGGATCTAAATAATATGAAACCTCGCTCTATGATTTGAAGTTAAAATCCTCAAATATGGTTATATAGTGACTTTTTTCACGTTTTTCATGTATTACGTAAATATATTCATTTTTACCAATATTTCGATACTAATTCATGTAGTATCACGATATGTGATTTGGCCTTCAAATCTCAGAATTTCGCATAATATTGCATTTTAAGCAAGTTTTCTTGCATTTTGCTTCGTACGAAAAATCATCGAATTTAGCAATATTTTAACGTTTATCATCTCCTTTTCCTTCATGTGATTTAAACAAAATATCATCGAATTAGGCAATATTTTGCCGTTTTCCACGTTTTTGTGAATTTTCCGTCCATGGGTATTAATTCATATATATATATACGATAAAAATGATTCAAACACATAATTGATTAGATAATAACCTTAAATACTTCATTTTCAATCATTTATTTGTTTCTCGTTAAAATACTGAGTAAGATATTGAAAAGGGGAGAAGTTCGGTTTTTATTGCATATATCCGACGTTTCAGCCGGATTAGAGCGGTTTTACGTGTACATCTTCCCTCGTTAATATAAACGGAAAATCAAGAACATTATAGTTAATTCTAATGAAAACACATTGTTTTTTATCATTTGTATTGGAAACAACATTGTCATATGTCTTTTCTTGGAACTAAATAATACGAAACCTCGCTCTATGATTTGAAGTTAAAATCCTCAAATATGGTTATATAGTGACTTTTTTCACGTTTTTCATGTAGTTTGATATTACGTAAATATATTCATTTTTACCAATATTTCGATACTATTTCATGTAGTATCACGATATGTGATTTGGCCTTCAAATCTCAGAATTTCGCATAATATTGCATTTTAACCAAGTTTTCATGCATTTTGCTTAGTACGAAAAATCATCGAATTTAGCAATATTTTAACGTTTATCATCTCCTTTTCCTTCATGTGATTTAAACAAAATATCATCGAATTAGGCAATATTTTGCCGTTTTCCACGTTTTTGTGAATTTTCCGTCCATGGGTATTAATTCATATATATATATACGATAAAAATGATTCAAACACATAATTGATTAGATAATAACCCAAATACTTCATTTTCAATCATCTATTTGTTTCTTGTTAAAATACTGAGTAAGATATTGAAAAGTGGAGAAGTTCGGTTTTTATTGCATATATCGACGTTTCAGCCGGATTAGAGCGGTTTTACGTGTACATCTTCCATCGTTAATATAAACGGAAAATCAAGAACATTATAGTTAATTCTAATGAAAACACATTGTTTTTTATCATTTGTATTGGAAACAACATTGTCATATGTCTTTTCTTGGATCTAAATAATATGAAACCTCGCTCTATGATTTGAAGTTAAAATCCTCAAATATGGTTATATAGTGACTTTTTTCACGTTTTTCATGTAGTTTGGTATTACGTAAATATATTCATTTTTACCAATATTTCGATACTAATTCATGTAGTATCACGATATGTGATTTGGCCTTCAAATCTCAGAATTTCGCATAATATTGCATTTTAAGCAAGTTTTCATTGCATTTTGCTTAGTACGAAAAATCATCGAATTTAGCAATATTTTAACGTTTATCATCTCCTTTTCCTTCATGTGATTTAAACAAAATATCATCGAATTAGGCAATATTTTGCCGTTTTCCACGTTTTTGTGAATTTTCCGTCCATGGGTATTAATTCATATATATATATACGATAAAAATGATTCAAACACATAATTGATTAGATAATAACCTTAAATACTTCATCTTCAATCATCTATTTGTTTCTCGTTAAAATACTGAGTAAGATATTGAAAAGGGGAGAAGTTCGGTTTTTATTGCATATATCGACGTTTCAGCCGGATTAGAGCGGTTTTACGTGTACATCTTCCATCGTTAATATAAACGGAAAATCAAGAACATTATAGTTAATTCTAATGAAAACACATTGTTTTTTATCATTTGTATTGGAAACAACATTGTCATATGTCTTTTCTTGGATCTAAATAATATGAAACCTCGCTCTATGATTTGAAGTTAAAATCCTCAAATATGGTTATATAGTGACTTTTTTCACGTTTTTCATGTAGTTTGGATATTACGTAAATATATTCATTTTTACCAATATTTCGATACTATTCATGTAGTATCACGATATGTGATTTGGCCTTCAAATCTCAGAATTTCGCATAATATTGCATTTTAAGCAAGTTTTCATGCATTTTGCTTAGTACGAAAAATCATCGAATTAGCAATATTTTAACGTTTATCATCTCCTTTTCCTTCATGTGATTTAAACAAAATATCATCGAATTAGGCAATATTTTGCCGTTTTCCACGTTTTTGTGAATTTTCCGTCCATGGGTATTAATTCATATATATATATACGATAAAAATGATTCAAACACATAATTGATTAGATAATAACCTTAAATACTTCATTTTCAATCATCTATTTGTTTCTCGTTAAAATACTGAGTAAGATATTGAAAAGGGGAGAAGTTCGGTTTTTATTGCATATATCGACGTTTCAGCCGGATTAGAGCGGTTTTACGTGTACATCTTCCATCGTTAATATAAACGGAAAATCAAGAACATTATAGTTAATTCTAATGAAAACACATTGTTTTTTATCATTTGTATTGGAAACAACATTGTCATATGTCTTTTCTTGGATCTAAATAATATGAAACCTCGCTCTATGATTTGAAGTTAAAATCCTCAAATATGGTTATATAGTGACTTTTTTCACGTTTTTCATGTAGTTTGGTATTACGTAAATATATTCATTTTTACCAATATTTCGATACTAATTCATGTAGTATCACGATATGTGATTTGGCCTTCAAATCTCAGAATTTCGCATAATATTGCATTTTAAGCAAGTTTTCTTGCATTTTGCTTCGTACGAAAAATCATCGAATTTAGCAATATTTTAACGTTTATCATCTCCTTTTCCTTCATGTGATTTAAACAAAATATCATCGAATTAGGCAATATTTTGCCGTTTTCCACGTTTTTGTGAATTTTCCGTCCATGGGTATTAATTCATATATATATATACGATAAAAATGATTCAAACACATAATTGATTAGATAATAACCTTAAATACTTCATTTTCAATCATCTATTTGTTTCTCGTTAAAATACTGAGTAAGATATTGAAAAGGGGAGAAGTTCGGTTTTTATTGCATATATCGACGTTTCAGCCGGATTAGAGCGGTTTTACGTGTACATCTTCCCTCGTTAATATAAACGGAAAATCAAGAACATTATAGTTAATTCTAATGAAAACACATTGTTTTTTATCATTTGTATTGGAAACAACATTGTCATATGTCTTTTCTTGGAACTAAATAATACGAAACCTCGCTCTATGATTTGAAGTTAAAATCCTCAAATATGGTTATATAGTGACTTTTTTCACGTTTTTCATGTAGTTTGATATTACGTAAATATATTCATTTTTACCAATATTTCGATACTATTTCATGTAGTATCACGATATGTGATTTGGCCTTCAAATCTCAGAATTTCGCATAATATTGCATTTTAAGCAAGTTTTCTTGCATTTTGTTTCGTACGAAAAATCATCGAATATAGCAATATTTTGACGTTTATCATCTCCTTTTCCTTCATGTGATTTAAACAAAATATCATCGAATTAGGCAATATTTTGCCGTTTTCCACGTTTTTGTGAATTTTCAGTCCATGGGTTTTAATTCATATATATACGATAAAAATGATGCAAACACATAATTGATTAGATAATAACCTTAAATACTTCATTTTCAATCATCTATTTGTTTCTCGTTAAAATACTGAGTAAGATGTTCGGTTTTTATTGCATATATCGACGTTTCAGCCGGATTAGAGCGGTTTTACGTGTACATCTTCCCTCGTTAATATAAACGGAAAATCAAGAACATTATAGTTAATTCTAATGAAAACACATTGTTTTTTATCATTTGTATTGGAAACAACATTGTCATATGTCTTTTCTTGGAACTAAATAATACGAAACCTCGCTCTATGATTTGAAGTTAAAATCCTCAAATATGGTTATATAGTGACTTTTTTCACGTTTTTCATGTAGTTTGATATTACGTAAATATATTCATTTTTACCAATATTTCGATACTATTTCATGTAGTATCACGATATGTGATTTGGCCTTCAAATCTCAGAATTTCGCATAATATTGCATTTTAAGCAAGTTTTCATGCATTTTGCTTAGTACGAAAAATCATCGAATTTAGCAATATTTTAACGTTTATCATCTCCTTTTCCTTCATGTGATTTAAACAAAATATCATCGAATTAGGCAATATTTTGCCGTTTTCCACGTTTTTGTGAATTTTCCGTCCATGGGTATTAATTCATATATATATATACGATAAAAATGATTCAAACACATAATTGATTAGATAATAACCTTAAATACTTCATTTTCAATCATCTATTTGTTTCTCGTTAAAATACTGAGTAAGATATTGAAAAGGGGAGAAGTTCGGTTTTTATTGCATATATCGACGTTTCAGCCGGATTAGAGCGGTTTTACGTGTACATCTTCCATCGTTAATATAAACGGAAAATCAAGAACATTATAGTTAATTCTAATGAAAACACATTGTTTTTTATCATTTGTATTGGAAACAACATTGTCATATGTCTTTTCTTGGATCTAAATAATATGAAACCTCGCTCTATGATTTGAAGTTAAAATCCTCAAATATGGTTATATAGTGACTTTTTTCACGTTTTTCATGTAGTTTGGATATTACGTAAATATATTCATTTTTACCAATATTTCGATACTAATTCATGTAGTATCACGATATGTGATTTGGCCTTCAAATCTCAGAATTTCGCATAATATTGCATTTTAAGCAAGTTTTCTTGCATTTTGCTTCGTACGAAAAATCATCGAATTTAGCAATATTTTAACGTTTATCATCTCCTTTTCCTTCATGTGATTTAAACAAAATATCATCGAATTAGGCAATATTTTGCCGTTTTCCACGTTTTTGTGAATTTTCCGTCCATGGGTATTAATTCATATATATATATACGATAAAAATGATTCAAACACATAATTGATTAGATAATAACCTTAAATACTTCATTTTCAATCATCTATTTGTTTCTCGTTAAAATACTGAGTAAGATGTTCGGTTTTTATTGCATATATCGACGTTTCAGCCGGATTAGAGCGGTTTTACGTGTACATCTTCCCTCGTTAATATAAACGGAAAATCAAGAACATTATAGTTAATTCTAATGAAAACACATTGTTTTTTATCATTTGTATTGGAAACAACATTGTCATATGTCTTTTCTTGGAACTAAATAATACGAAACCTCGCTCTATGATTTGAAGTTAAAATCCTCAAATATGGTTATATAGTGACTTTTTTCACGTTTTTCATGTAGTTTGATATTACGTAAATATATTCATTTTTACCAATATTTCGATACTATTTCATGTAGTATCACGATATGTGATTTGGCCTTCAAATCTCAGAATTTCGCATAATATTGCATTTTAAGCAAGTTTTCATTGCATTTTGCTTAGTACGAAAAATCATCGAATTTAGCAATATTTTAACGTTTATCATCTCCTTTTCCTTCATGTGATTTAAACAAAATATCATCGAATTAGGCAATATTTTGCCGTTTTCCACGTTTTTGTGAATTTTCCGTCCATGGGTATTAATTCATATATATATATACGATAAAAATGATTCAAACACATAATTGATTAGATAATAACCTTAAATACTTCATTTTCAATCATCTATTTGTTTCTCGTTAAAATACTGAGTAAGATATTGAAAAGGGGAGAAGTTCGGTTTTTATTGCATATATCGACGTTTCAGCCGGATTAGAGCGGTTTTACGTGTACATCTTCCATCGTTAATATAAACGGAAAATCAAGAACATTATAGTTAATTCTAATGAAAACACATTGTTTTTTATCATTTGTATTGGAAACAACATTGTCATATGTCTTTTCTTGGATCTAAATAATACTGAAACCTCGCTCTATGATTTGAAGTTAAAATCCTCAAATATGGTTATATAGTGACTTTTTCACGTTTTTCAT
>NC_091220.1:7209556-7251622 GCF_040958095.1 Procambarus clarkii
TGCTGAATTCGATGATTTTTAGTACGAAACAAAATGCAAGAAAACTTGCTTAACATGCAATATTATGCGAAAATCTGAGATTTGAAGGCCAAATCACATATCGTGATACTACATGAAATAGTATCGAAATATTGGTAAAAATGAATATATTTACGTAATATCAAACCACATGAAAAACGTGAAAAAAGTCATTATTATACCAAATTTGAGTATTTTAACTTCGAATCATAGAGCGACGTTTAGTATTTTTTAGACCCTAGAAAAGACGTATAAAGATGTTGCTTCCAATACAAATGATAAAAATCAATGTGTTTTCATTAAAATTAACTAAAATGTTCCTGATTTTCGGTTTATATTACCGATGGAAGATGTACACGTAAAACCGTTCTAATCCGGCTGAAACGTCGATATATGCAATAAAAACAGAACTTCTCCCCTTTTCAATATCTTACTCAGTATTTTAACGAGAAACAAATAGATGATTGAAAATGAAGTATTTAAGGTTGTTTTCTGATCAATTATGTGTTTGCATAATTTTTCTCGTATATATAATGAATTAATAACAATAAACTGAAAATTCACAAAAACGTGGAAAAACGGCCTAATTCGATGATATTTTGTTTATATCACATAAAGGAAAAGGGGATGATAAAGGTCAAAATATTGCTAAATTCGATGATTTTTAGTACAAAACAAAATGCAAGAAAACTTGCTTGAAAAATGCAAAATTTGCGAAATTCTGAGATTTGAAGGTCAAATCACATATCGTGAGACAACATGAAGTAGTATCGAAATATTGGTAAAAACGAATTTATATACGTAAAATCACACTACATGAATAACGTGAAAAAAGTCACTATATTACCATATATGAGGATTTTAACTTCAAATCATAGAGCGACGTTTCGTATTTTTTAGACCCTAGAAAAGACGTATAAAGATGTTGCTTCCAATACTAATGATATAAATCAATGTGTTTTCATTAAAATTAACTAAAATGTTCCTGATTTTCGGTTTATATTACCGATGGAAGATGTACACTTAAAACCGTTCTAATCCGGCTGAAACGTCGATATATGCAATAAAAACAGAACTTCTCCCCTTTTTGATATCTTACTCAGTATTTTAACGAGAAACAAATAGTTGACTGAAAATGAAGTATTTAAGGATATTTTCTGATCAATTATGTGTTTGCATCATTTTTATCGTATATTTAATGAAATAATAGCAATAAACTGAAAATTCACAAAAACGTAGAAAAACAGCAAAATATTGCCTAATTCGATGATATTTTGTTTATATCACATAAAGGAAAAGGGGATGATAAACGTCAAAATATTGCTGAATTCGATGATTTTTAGTACGAAACAAAATGCAAGAAAACTTGCTTAACATGCAATATTATGCGAAAATCTGAGATTTGAAGGCCAAATCACATATCGTGATACTACATGAAATAGTATCGAAATATTGGTAAAAATGAATATATTTACGTAATATCAAACTGCATGAAAAACGTGAAAAAAGTCATCATTATACCATATTTGAGTATTTTAACTTCGAATCATAGAGCGACGTTTAGTATTTTTTAGACCCTAGAAAAGACGTATTTAAGATGTTGCTTCCAATACAAATGATAAAATTCAATGTGTTTTCATTAAAATTAACTAAAATGTTAGTGATTTTCGGTTTATATTACCGATGGAAGATGTACACGTAGAACCGTTCTAATCCGGCTGAAACGTCGATATATGCAATAAAAACAGAACTTCTCCCCTTTTCAATATCTTACTCAGTATTTTAACGAGAAACAAATAGTTGATTGAAATGAAGTATTTAAGGATATTTTCTGATCAATTATATGTTTGCATCATTTTTATCGTATATTTAATGAAATAATAGCAATAAACTGAAAATTCACAAAAATGCAGAAAAACAGCAAAATATTGCCTAATTCGATGATATTTTGTTTATATCACATAAAGGAAAAGGGGATGATAAAAGTCAAAATATTGCTGAATTCGATGATTTTTAGTACGAAACAAAATGCAAGAAAACTTGCTTAACATGCAATATTATGCGAAAATCTGAGATTTGAAGGCCAAATCACATATCGTGATACTACATGAAATAGTATCGAAATATTGGTAAAAATTAATATATTTACGTAATATCAAACTACATGAAAAACGTGAAAAAAGTCATTATTATACCAAATTTGAGTATTTTAACTTCGAATCATAGAGCGACGTTTAGTATTTTTTAGACCCTAGAAAAGACGTATAAAGATGTTGCTTCCAATACAAATGATAAAAATCAATGTGTTTTCATTAAAATTAACAAAAATGTTCCTGATTTTCGGTTTATATTACCGATGGAAGATGTACACGTAAAACCGTTCTAATCCGGCTGAAACGTCGATATATGCAATAAAAACAGAACTTCTCCCCTTTTCAATATCTTACTCAGTATTTTAACGAGAAACAAATAGATGATTGAAAATGAAGTATTTAAGGTTATTTTCTGATCAATTATGTGTTTGCATAATTTTTCTCGTATATTTAATGAATTATTAACAATAAACTGAAAATTCACAAAAACGTGGAAAAACGGCCTAATTCGATGACATTTTGTTTAAAACACATAAAGGAAAAGGGAATGATAAAGGTCAAAATATTGCAAAATTCGATGATTTTTAGTACAAAACAAAATGCAAGAAAACTTGCTTAAAATGCAAAATTTGGGAGATTTGAAGGCCAAATCACATATCGTGAGACAACATGAAGTAGTATGGAAATATTGGTAAAAACGAATATATATACGTAAAATCACACTACATGAATAACATGAAAAAAGTCACTATATTACCATATATGAGGATTTTAACTTCAAATCATAGAGCGACGTTTCGTATTTTTTAGACCCTAGAAAAGACGGATAAAGATGTTGCTTCCAATACAAATGATAAAATTCAATGTGTTTTCATTAAAATTAACTAAAATGTTCCTGATTTTCGGTTTATATTACCGATGGAAGATGTACACGTAAAACCGTTCTAATCCGGCTGAAACGTCGATATATGCAATAAAAACAGAACTTCTCCCCTTTTCAATATCTTACTCAGTATTTTAACGAGAAACAAATAGATGATTGAAAATGAAGTATTTAAGGTTATTTTCTGATCAATTATGTGTTTGCATAATTTTTCTCGTATATTTAATGAATTAATAACAATAAACTGAAAATTCACAAAAACGTGGAAAAACGGCCTAATTCGATGATATTTTGTTTAAATCACATAAAGGAAAAGGGGATGATAAAGGTCAAAATATTGCTAAATTCGATGATTTTTAGTACAAAACAAAATGCAAGAAAACTTGCTTGAAAAATGCAAAATTTGCGAAATTCTGAGATTTGAAGGCCAAATCACATATCGTGAGACAACATGAAGTAGTATCGAAATATTGGTAAAAACGAATTTATATACGTAAAATCACACTACATGAATAACGTGAAAAAAGTCACTATATTACCATATATGAGGATTTTAACTTCAAATCATAGAGCGACGTTTCGTATTTTTTAGACCCTAGAAAAGACGTATAAAGATGTTGCTTCCAATACAAATGATAAAAATCAATGTGTTTTCATTAAAATTAACTAAAATGTTCCTGATTTTCGGTTTATATTACCGATGGAAGATGTACACGTAAAACCGTTCTAATCCGGCTGAAACGTCGATATATGCAATAAAAACAGAACTTCTCCCCTTTTCAATATCTTACTCAGTATTTTAACGAGAAACAAATAGTTGATTGAAAATGAAGTATTTAAGAATATTTTCTGATCAATTATGTGTTTGCATCATTTTTATCGTATATTTAATGAAATAATAGCAATAAACTGAAAATTCACAAAAACGTAGAAAAACAGCAAAATATTGCCTAATTCGATGATATTTTGTTTATATCACATAAAGGAAAAGGGGCTGATAAACGTCAAAATATTGCTGAATTCGATGATTTTTAGTACGAAACAAAATGCAAGAAAACTTGCTTAAAATGCAATATTATGCGAAAATCTGAGATTTGAAGGCCAAATCACATATCGTGATACTACATGAAATAGTATCGAAATATTGGTAAAAATTAATATATTTACGTAATATCAAACTACATGAAAAACGTGAAAAAAGTCATTATTATACCAAATTTGAGTATTTTAACTTCGAATCATAGAGCGACGTTAGAATTTTTTAGACCCTAGAAAAGACTTATAAAGATGTTGCTTCCAATACAAATGATAAAAATCAATGTGTTTTCGTTAAAATTAACTAAAATGTTCCTGATTTTCGGTTTATATTACCGATGGAAGATGTACACGTAAAACCGTTCTAATCCGGCTGAAACGTCGATATATGCAATAAAAACAGAACTTCTCCCCTTTTCAATATCTTACTCAGTATTTTAACGAGAAACAAATAGTTGATTGAAATGAAGTATTTAAGGATATTTTCTGATCAATTATATGTTTGCATCATTTTTATCGTATATTTAATGAAATAATAGCAATAAACTGAAAATTCACAAAAACGTAGAAAAACAGCAAAATATTGCCTAATTCGATGATATTTTGTTTATATCACATAAAGGAAAAGGGGGATGATAAAAGTCAAAATATTGCTGAATTCGATGATTTTTAGTACGAAACAAAATGCAAGAAAACTTGCTTAAAATGCAATATTATGCGAAAATCTGAGATTTGAAGGCCAAATCACATATCGTGATACTACATGAAATAGTATCGAAATATTGGTAAAAATGAATATATTTACGTAATATCAAACTACATGAACAACGTGAAAAAAGTCATTATTATACCAAATTTGAGTATTTTAACTTCGAATCATAGAGCGACGTTTAGTATTTTTTAGACCCTAGAAAAGACGTATAAAGATGTTGCTTCCAATACAAATGATAAACAATCAATGTGTTTTCATTAAAATTAACTAAAATGTTCCTGATTTTCGGTTTATATTACCGATGGAAGATGTACTCGTAAAACCGTTCTAATCCGGCTGAAACGTCGATATATGCAATAAAAACAGAACTTCTCCCCTTTTCAATATCTTACTCAGTATTTTAACGAGAAACAAATAGATGATTGAAAATGAAGTATTTAAGGTTATTTTCTGATCAATTATGTGTTTGCATAATTTTTCTCGTATATATAATGAATTAATAACAATAAACTGAAAATTCACAAAAACGTTGAAAAACGGCCTAATTCGATGATATTTTGTTTATATCACATAAAGGAAAAGGGGATGATAAAGGTCAAAATATTGCTAAATTCGATGATTTTTAGTACAAAACAAAATGCAAGAAAACTTGCTTGAAAAATGCAAAATTTGCGAAATTCTGAGATTTGAAGGTCAAATCACATATCGTGAGACAACATGAAGTAGTATCGAAATATTGGTAAAAACGAATTTATATACGTAAAATCACACTACATGAATAACGTGAAAAAAGTCACTATATTACCATATATGAGGATTTTAACTTCAAATCATAGAGCGACGTTTCGTATTTTTTAGACCCTAGAAAAGACGTATAAAGATGTTGCTTCCAATACTAATGATATAAATCAATGTGTTTTCATTAAAATTAACTAAAATGTTCCTGATTTTCGGTTTATATTACCGATGGAAGATGTACACTTAAAACCGTTCTAATCCGGCTGAAACGTCGATATATGCAATAAAAACAGAACTTCTCCCCTTTTTGATATCTTACTCAGTATTTTAACGAGAAACAAATAGTTGACTGAAAATGAAGTATTTAAGGATATTTTCTGATCAATTATGTGTTTGCATCATTTTTATCGTATATTTAATGAAATAATAGCAATAAACTGAAAATTCACAAAAACGTAGAAAAACAGCAAAATATTGCCTAATTCGATGATATTTTGTTTATATCACATAAAGGAAAAGGGGATGATAAACGTCAAAATATTGCTGAATTCGATGATTTTTAGTACGAAACAAAATGCAAGAAAACTTGCTTAACATGCAATATTATGCGAAAATCTGAGATGTGAAGGCCAAATCACATATCGTGATACTACATGAAATAGTATCGAAATATTGGTAAAAATGAATATATTTACGTAATATCAAACTGCATGAAAAACGTGAAAAAAGTCATCATTATACCATATTTGAGTATTTTAACTTCGAATCATAGAGCGACGTTTAGTATTTTTTAGACCCTAGAAAAGACGTATTTAAGATGTTGCTTCCAATACAAATGATAAAATTCAATGTGTTTTCATTAAAATTAACTAAAATGTTACTGATTTTCGGTTTATATTACCGATGGAAGATGTACACGTAGAACCGTTCTAATCCGGCTGAAACGTCGATATATGCAATAAAAACAGAACTTCTCCCCTTTTCAATATCTTACTCAGTATTTTAACGAGAAACAAATAGTTGATTGAAATGAAGTATTTAAGGATATTTTCTGATCAATTATATGTTTGCATCATTTTTATCGTATATTTAATGAAATAATAGCAATAAACTGAAAATTCACAAAAATGTAGAAAAACAGCAAAATATTGCCTAATTCGATGATATTTTGTTTATATCACATAAAGGAAAAGGGGATGATAAAAGTCAAAATATTGCTGAATTCGATGATTTTTAGTACGAAACAAAATGCAAGAAAACTTGCTTAACATGCAATATTATGCGAAAATCTGAGATTTGAAGGCCAAATCACATATCGTGATACTACATGAAATAGTATCGAAATATTGGTAAAAATGAATATATTTACGTAATATCAAACCACATGAAAAACGTGAAAAAAGTCATTATTATACCAAATTTGAGTATTTTAACTTCGAATCATAGAGCGACGTTTAGTATTTTTTAGACCCTAGAAAAGACGTATAAAGATGTTGCTTCCAATACAAATGATAAAAATCAATGTGTTTTCATTAAAATTAACTAAAATGTTCCTGATTTTCGGTTTATATTACCGATGGAAGATGTACACGTAAAACCGTTCTAATCCGGCTGAAACGTCGATATATGCAATAAAAACAGAACTTCTCCCCTTTTCAATATCTTACTCAGTATTTTAACGAGAAACAAATAGATGATTGAAAATGAAGTATTTAAGGTTATTTTCTGATCAATTATGTGTTTGCATAATTTTTCTCGTATATATAATGAATTAATAACAATAAACTGAAAATTCACAAAAACGTGGAAAAACGGCCTAATTCGATGATATTTTGTTTATATCACATAAAGGAAAAGGGGATGATAAAGGTCAAAATATTGCTAAATTCGATGATTTTTAGTACAAAACAAAATGCAAGAAAACTTGCTTGAAAAATGCAAAATTTGCGAAATTCTGAGATTTGAAGGTCAAATCACATATCGTGAGACAACATGAAGTAGTATCGAAATATTGGTAAAAACGAATTTATATACGTAAAATCACACTACATGAATAACGTGAAAAAAGTCACTATATTACCATATATGAGGATTTTAACTTCAAATCATAGAGCGACGTTTCGTATTTTTTAGACCCTAGAAAAGACGTATAAAGATGTTGCTTCCAATACTAATGATATAAATCAATGTGTTTTCATTAAAATTAACTAAAATGTTCCTGATTTTCGGTTTATATTACCGATGGAAGATGTACACTTAAAACCGTTCTAATCCGGCTGAAACGTCGATATATGCAATAAAAACAGAACTTCTCCCCTTTTTGATATCTTACTCAGTATTTTAACGAGAAACAAATAGTTGACTGAAAATGAAGTATTTAAGGATATTTTCTGATCAATTATGTGTTTGCATCATTTTTATCGTATATTTAATGAAATAATAGCAATAAACTGAAAATTCACAAAAACGTAGAAAAACAGCAAAATATTGCCTAATTCGATGATATTTTGTTTATATCACATAAAGGAAAAGGGGATGATAAACGTCAAAATATTGCTGAATTCGATGATTTTTAGTACGAAACAAAATGCAAGAAAACTTGCTTAACATGCAATATTATGCGAAAATCTGAGATTTGAAGGCCAAATCACATATCGTGATACTACATGAAATAGTATCGAAATATTGGTAAAAATGAATATATTTACGTAATATCAAACTGCATGAAAAACGTGAAAAAAGTCATCATTATACCATATTTGAGTATTTTAACTTCGAATCATAGAGCGACGTTTAGTATTTTTTAGACCCTAGAAAAGACGTATTTAAGATGTTGCTTCCAATACAAATGATAAAATTCAATGTGTTTTCATTAAAATTAACTAAAATGTTAGTGATTTTCGGTTTATATTACCGATGGAAGATGTACACGTAGAACCGTTCTAATCCGGCTGAAACGTCGATATATGCAATAAAAACAGAACTTCTCCCCTTTTCAATATCTTACTCAGTATTTTAACGAGAAACAAATAGTTGATTGAAATGAAGTATTTAAGGATATTTTCTGATCAATTATATGTTTGCATCATTTTTATCGTATATTTAATGAAATAATAGCAATAAACTGAAAATTCACAAAAATGTAGAAAAACAGCAAAATATTGCCTAATTCGATGATATTTTGTTTATATCACATAAAGGAAAAGGGGATGATAAAAGTCAAAATATTGCTGAATTCGATGATTTTTAGTACGAAACAAAATGCAAGAAAACTTGCTTAACATGCAATATTATGCGAAAATCTGAGATTTGAAGGCCAAATCACATATCGTGATACTACATGAAATAGTATCGAAATATTGGTAAAAATTAATATATTTACGTAATATCAAACTACATGAAAAACGTGAAAAAAGTCATTATTATACCAAATTTGAGTATTTTAACTTCGAATCATAGAGCGACGTTTAGTATTTTTTAGACCCTAGAAAAGACGTATAAAGATGTTGCTTCCAATACAAATGATAAAAATCAATGTGTTTTCATTAAAATTAACAAAAATGTTCCTGATTTTCGGTTTATATTACCGATGGAAGATGTACACGTAAAACCGTTCTAATCCGGCTGAAACGTCGATATATGCAATAAAAACAGAACTTCTCCCCTTTTCAATATCTTACTCAGTATTTTAACGAGAAACAAATAGATGATTGAAAATGAAGTATTTAAGGTTATTTTCTGATCAATTATGTGTTTGCATAATTTTTCTCGTATATTTAATGAATTATTAACAATAAACTGAAAATTCACAAAAACGTGGAAAAACGGCCTAATTCGATGACATTTTGTTTAAAACACATAAAGGAAAAGGGAATGATAAAGGTCAAAATATTGCAAAATTCGATGATTTTTAGTACAAAACAAAATGCAAGAAAACTTGCTTAAAATGCAAAATTTGGGAGATTTGAAGGCCAAATCACATATCGTGAGACAACATGAAGTAGTATGGAAATATTGGTAAAAACGAATATATATACGTAAAATCACACTACATGAATAACATGAAAAAAGTCACTATATTACCATATATGAGGATTTTAACTTCAAATCATAGAGCGACGTTTCGTATTTTTTAGACCCTAGAAAAGACGGATAAAGATGTTGCTTCCAATACAAATGATAAAATTCAATGTGTTTTCATTAAAATTAACTAAAATGTTCCTGATTTTCGGTTTATATTACCGATGGAAGATGTACACGTAAAACCGTTCTAATCCGGCTGAAACGTCGATATATGCAATAAAAACAGAACTTCTCCCCTTTTCAATATCTTACTCAGTATTTTAACGAGAAACAAATAGATGATTGAAAATGAAGTATTTAAGGTTATTTTCTGATCAATTATGTGTTTGCATAATTTTTCTCGTATATTTAATGAATTAATAACAATAAACTGAAAATTCACAAAAACGTGGAAAAACGGCCTAATTCGATGATATTTTGTTTAAATCACATAAAGGAAAAGGGGATGATAAAGGTCAAAATATTGCTAAATTCGATGATTTTTAGTACAAAACAAAATGCAAGAAAACTTGCTTGAAAAATGCAAAATTTGCGAAATTCTGAGATTTGAAGGCCAAATCACATATCGTGAGACAACATGAAGTAGTATCGAAATATTGGTAAAAACGAATTTATATACGTAAAATCACACTACATGAATAACGTGAAAAAAGTCACTATATTACCATATATGAGGATTTTAACTTCAAATCATAGAGCGACGTTTCGTATTTTTTAGACCCTAGAAAAGACGTATAAAGATGTTGCTTCCAATACAAATGATAAAAATCAATGTGTTTTCATTAAAATTAACTAAAATGTTCCTGATTTTCGGTTTATATTACCGATGGAAGATGTACACGTAAAACCGTTCTAATCCGGCTGAAACGTCGATATATGCAATAAAAACAGAACTTCTCCCCTTTTCAATATCTTACTCAGTATTTTAACGAGAAACAAATAGTTGATTGAAAATGAAGTATTTAAGAATATTTTCTGATCAATTATGTGTTTGCATCATTTTTATCGTATATTTAATGAAATAATAGCAATAAACTGAAAATTCACAAAAACGTAGAAAAACAGCAAAATATTGCCTAATTCGATGATATTTTGTTTATATCACATAAAGGAAAAGGGGCTGATAAACGTCAAAATATTGCTGAATTCGATGATTTTTAGTACGAAACAAAATGCAAGAAAACTTGCTTAAAATGCAATATTATGCGAAAATCTGAGATTTGAAGGCCAAATCACATATCGTGATACTACATGAAATAGTATCGAAATATTGGTAAAAATTAATATATTTACGTAATATCAAACTACATGAAAAACGTGAAAAAAGTCATTATTATACCAAATTTGAGTATTTTAACTTCGAATCATAGAGCGACGTTAGAATTTTTTAGACCCTAGAAAAGACTTATAAAGATGTTGCTTCCAATACAAATGATAAAAATCAATGTGTTTTCGTTAAAATTAACTAAAATGTTCCTGATTTTCGGTTTATATTACCGATGGAAGATGTACACGTAAAACCGTTCTAATCCGGCTGAAACGTCGATATATGCAATAAAAACAGAACTTCTCCCCTTTTCAATATCTTACTCAGTATTTTAACGAGAAACAAATAGTTGATTGAAAATGAAGTATTTAAGGATATTTTCTAATCAATTATGTGTTTGCATCATTTTTATCGTATATTTAATGAAATAATAGCAATAAACTGAAAATTCACAAAAACGTAGAAAAACAGCAAAATATTGCCTAATTCGATGATATTTTGTTTATATCACATAAAGGAAAAGGGGATGATAAACGTCAAAATATTGCTGAATTCGATGATTTTTAGTACGAAACAAAATGCAAGAAAACTTGCTTAACATGCAATATTATGCGAAAATCTGAGATTTGAAGGCCAAATCACATATCGTGATACTACATGAAATAGTATCGAAATATTGGTAAAAATGAATATATTTACGTAATATCAAACTACATGAAAAACGTGAAAAAAGTCATCATTATACCAAATTTGAGTATTTTAACTTCGAATCATAGAGCGACGTTTCGTATTTTTTAGACCCTAGAAAAGACGTATTTAAGATGTTGCTTCCAATACAAATGATAAAATTCAATGTGTTTTCAATAAAATTAACTAAAATGTTACTGATTTTCGGTTTATATTACCGATGGAAGATGTACACGTAAAACCGTTCTAATCCGGCTGAAACGTCGATATATGCAATAAAAACAGAACTTCTCCCCTTTTCAATATCTTACTCAGTATTTTAACGAGAAACAAATAGTTGATTGAAAATGAAGTATTTAAGGATATTTTCTAATCAATTATGTGTTTGCATCATTTTTATCGTATATTTAATAAAATAATAGCAATTAACTGAAAATTCACAAAAACGTAGAAAAACAGCAAAATATTGCCTAATTCGATGATATTTTGTTTATATCACATAAAGGAAAAGGGGATGATAAACGTCAAAATATTGCTGAATTCGATGATTTTTAGTACGAAACAAAATGCAAGAAAACTTGCTTAACATGCAATATTATGCGAAAATCTGAGATTTGAAGGCCAAATCACATATCGTGATACTACATGAAATAGTATCGAAATATTGGTAAAAATGAATATATTTACGTAATATCAAACTACATGAAAAACGTGAAAAAAGTCATTATTATACCAAATTTGAGTATTTTAACTTCGAATCATAGAGCGACGTTTAGTATTTTTTAGACCCTAGAAAAGACGTATAAAGATGTTGCTTCCAATACAAATGATAAAATTCAATGTGTTTTCATTAAAATTAACTAAAATGTTCCTGATTTTCGGTTTATATTACCGATGGAAGATGTACACGTAAAACCGTTCTAATCCGGCTGAAACGTCGATATATGCAATAAAAACAGAACTTCTCCCCTTTTCAATATCTTACTCAGTATTTTAACGAGAAACAAATAGATGATTGAAAATGAAGCATTTAAGGTTATTTTCTGATCAATTATGTGTTTGCATAATTTTTCTCGTATATTTAATGAATTAATAACAATAAACTGAAAATTCACAAAAACGTGGAAAAACGGCCTAATTCGATGATATTTTGTTTAAATCACATAAAGGAAAAGGGGATGATAAAGGTCAAAATATTGCTAAATTCGATGATTTTTAGTACAAAACAAAATGCAAGAAAACTTGCTTGAAAAATGCAAAATTTGCGAAATTCTGAGATTTGAAGGCCAAATCACATATCGTGAGACAACATGAAGTAGTATCGAAATATTGGTAAAAACGAATTTATATACGTAAAATCACACTACATGAATAACGTGAAAAAAGTCACTATATTACCTTATATGAGGATTTTAACTTCAAATCATAGAGCGACGTTTCGTATTTTTTAGACCCTAGAAAAGACGTATAAAGATGTTGCTTCCAATACAAATGATAAAAATCAATGTGTTTTCATTAAAATTAACTAAAATGTTCCTGATTTTCGGTTTATATTACCGATGGAAGATGTACACGTAAAACCGTTCTAATCCGGCTGAAACGTCGATATATGCAATAAAAACAGAACTTCTCCCCTTTTCAATATCTTACTCAGTATTTTAACGAGAAACAAATAGTTGATTGAAAATGAAGTATTTAAGAATATTTTCTGATCAATTATGTGTTTGCATCATTTTTATCGTATATTTAATGAAATAATAGCAATAAACTGAAAATTCACAAAAACGTAGAAAAACAGCAAAATATTGCCTAATTCGATGATATTTTGTTTATATCACATAAAGGAAAAGGGGATGATAAACGTCAAAATATTGCTGAATTCGATGATTTTTAGTACGAAACAAAATGCAAGAAAACTTGCTTAACATGCAATATTATGCGAAAATCTGAGATTTGAAGGCCAAATCACATATCGTGATACTACATGAAATAGTATCGAAATATTGGTAAAAATTAATATATTTACGTAATATCAAACTACATGAAAAACGTGAAAAAAGTCATCATTATACCAAATTTGAGTATTTTAACTTCGAATCATAGAGCGACGTTTAGTATTTTTTAGACCCTAGAAAAGACGTATTTAAGATGTTGCTTCCAATACACATGATAAAATTCAATGTGTTTTCATTAAAATTAACTAAAATGTTACTGATTTTCGGTTTATATTACCGATGGAAGATGTACACGTAGAACCGTTCTAATCCGGCTGAAACGTCGATATATGCAATAAAAACAGAACTTCTCCCCTTTTCAATATCTTACTCAGTATTTTAACGAGAAACAAATAGTTGATTGAAAATGAAGTATTTAAGGATATTTTCTGATCAATTATATGTTTGCATCATTTTTATCGTATATTTAATGAAATAATAGCAATAAACTGAAAATTCACAAAAACGTAGAAAAACAGCAAAATATTGCCTAATTCGATGATATTTTGTTTATATCACATAAAGGAAAAGGGGATGATAAACGTCAAAATATTGCTGAATTCGATGATTTTTAGTACGAAACAAAATGCAAGAAAACTTGCTTAACATGCAATATTATGCGAAAATCTGAGATTTGAAGGCCAAATCACATATCGTGATACAACATGAAATAGTATCGAAATATTGGTAAAAATGAATATATTTACGTAATATCAAACTACATGAAAAACGTGAAAAAAGTCATTATTATACCAAATTTGAGTATTTTAACTTCGAATCATAGAGCGACGTTTAGTATTTTTTAGACCCTAGAAAAGACGTATAAAGATGTTGCTTCCAATACAAATGATAAAATTCAATGTGTTTTCATTAAAATTAACTAAAATGTTCCTGATTTTCGGTTTATATTACCGATGGAAGATGTACACGTAAAACCGTTCTAATCCGGCTGAAACGTCGATATATGCAATAAAAACAGAACTTCTCCCCTTTTCAATATCTTACTCAGTATTTTAACGAGAAACAAATAGATGATTGAAAATGAAGTATTTAAGGTTATTTTCTGATCAATTATGTGTTTGCATAATTTTTCTCGTATATTTAATGAATTAATAACATTAAACTGAAAATTCACAAAAACGTGGAAAAACGGCCTAATTCGATGATATTTTGTTTAAATCACATAAAGGAAAAGGGGATGATAAAGGTCAAAATATTGCTAAATTCGATGATTTTTAGTACAAAACAAAATGCAAGAAAACTTGCTTGAAAAATGAAAAATTTGCGAAATTCTGAGATTTGAAGGCCAAATCACATATCGTGAGACAACATGAAGTAGTATCGAAATATTGGTAAAAACGAATTTATATACGTAAAATCACACTACATGAATAACGTGAAAAAAGTCACTATATTACCATATATGAGGATTTTAACTTCAAATCATAGAGCGACGTTTCGTATTTTTTAGACCCTAGAAAAGACGTATAAAGATGTTGCTTCCAATACAAATGATAAAAATCAATGTGTTTTCATTAAAATTAACTAAAATGTTCCTGATTTTCGGTTTATATTACCGATGGAAGATGTACACGTAAAACCGTTCTAATCCGGCTGAAACGTCGATATATGCAATAAAAACAGAACTTCTCCCCTTTTCAATATCTTACTCAGTATTTTAACGAGAAACAAATAGTTGATTGAAAATGAAGTATTTAAGAATATTTTCTGATCAATTATGTGTTTGCATCATTTTTATCGTATATTTAATGAAATAATAGCAATAAACTGAAAATTCACAAAAACGTAGAAAAACAGCAAAATATTGCCTAATTCGATGATATTTTGTTTATATCACATAAAGGAAAAGGGGATGATAAACGTCAAAATATTGCTGAATTCGATGATTTTTAGTACGAAACAAAATGCAAGAAAACTTGCTTAACATGCAATATTATGCGAAAATCTGAGATTTGAAGGCCAAATCACATATCGTGATACTACATGAAATAGTATCGAAATATTGGTAAAAATTAATATATTTACGTAATATCAAACTACATGAAAAACGTGAAAAAAGTCATCATTATACCAAATTTGAGTATTTTAACTTCGAATCATAGAGCGACGTTTAGTATTTTTTAGACCCTAGAAAAGACGTATTTAAGATGTTGCTTCCAATACACATGATAAAATTCAATGTGTTTTCATTAAAATTAACTAAAATGTTACTGATTTTCGGTTTATATTACCGATGGAAGATGTACACGTAGAACCGTTCTAATCCGGCTGAAACGTCGATATATGCAATAAAAACAGAACTTCTCCCCTTTTCAATATCTTACTCAGTATTTTAACGAGAAACAAATAGTTGATTGAAAATGAAGTATTTAAGAATATTTTCTGATCAATTATATGTTTGCATCATTTTTATCGTATATTTAATGAAATAATAGCAATAAACTGAAAATTCACAAAAACGTAGAAAAACAGCAAAATATTGCCTAATTCGATGATATTTTGTTTATATCACATAAAGGAAAAGGGGCTGATAAACGTCAAAATATTGCTGAATTCGATGATTTTTAGTACGAAACAAAATGCAAGAATACTTGCTTAAAATGCAATATTATGCGAAAATCTGCGATTTGAAGGCCAAATCACATATCGTGATACTACATGAAATAGTATCGAAATATTGGTAAAAATGAATATATTTACGTAATATCAAACTACATGAAAAACGTGAAAAAAGTCATTTTTATACCAAATTTAAGTATTTTAACTTCGAATCATAGAGCGACGTTTAGAATTTTTTAGACCCTAGAAAAGACTTATAAAGATGTTGCTTCCAATACAAATGATAAAAATCAATGTGTTTTCGTTAAAATTAACTAAAATGTTCCTGATTTTCGGTTTATATTACCGATGGAAGATGTACACGTAAAACCGTTCTAATCCGGCTGAAACGTCGATATATGCAATAAAAACAGAACTTCTCCCCTTTTCAATATCTTACTCAGTATTTTAACGAGAAACAAATAGATGATTGAAAATGAAGTATTTAAGGTTATTTTCTGATCAATTATGTGTTTGCATAATTTTTCTCGTATATTTAATGAATTATTAACAATAAACTGAAAATTCACAAAAACGTGGAAAAACGGCCTAATTCGATGACATTTTGTTTAAAACACATAAAGGAAAAGGGAATGATAAAGGTCAAAATATTGCTAAATTCGATGATTTTTAGTACAAAACAAAATGCAAGAAAACTTGCTTGAAAAATGCAAAATTTGCGAAATTCTGAGATTTGAAGGCCAAATCACATATCGTGAGACAACATGAAGTAGTATCGAAATATTGGTAAAAACGAATTTATATACGTAAAATCACACTACATGAATAACGTGAAAAAAGTCACTATATTACCATATATGAGGAGTTTAACTTCAAATCATAGAGCGACGTTTCGTATTTTTTAGACCCTAGAAAAGACGTATAAAGATGTTGCTTCCAATACAAATGATAAAAATCAATGTGTTTTCATTAAAATTAACTAAAATGTTCCTGATTTTCGGTTTATATTACCGATGGAAGATGTACACGTAAAACCGTTCTAATCCGGCTGAAACGTCGATATATGCAATAAAAACAGAACTTCTCCCCTTTTAAATATCTTACTCAGTATTTTAACGAGAAACAAATAGTTGATTGAAAATGAAGTATTTAAGGATATTTTCTGATCAATTATGTGTTTGCATCATTTTTATCGTATATTTAATGAAATAATAGCAATAAACTGAAAATTCACAAAAACGTAAAAAAACAGCAAAATATTGCCTAATTCGATGATATTTTGTTTATATCACATAAAGGAAAAGGGGATGATAAACGTCAAAATATTGCTGAATTCGATGATTTTTAGTACGAAACAAAATGCAAGAAAACTTGCTTAACATGCAATATTATGCGAAAATCTGAGATTTGAAGGCCAAATCACATATCGTGATACTACATGAAATAGTATCGAAATATTGGTAAAAATGAATATATTTACGTAATATCAAACTACATGAAAAACGTGAAAAAAGTCATCATTATACCAAATTTGAGTATTTTAACTTCGAATCATAGAGCGACGTTTAGTATTTTTTAGACCCTAGAAAAGACGTATAAAGATGTTGCTTCCAATACAAATGATAAAATTCAATGTGTTTTCATTAAAATTAACTAAAATGTTCCTGATTTTCGGTTTATATTACCGATGGAAGATGTACACGTAAAACCGTTCTAATCCGGCTGAAACGTCGATATATGCAATAAAAACAGAACTTCTCCCCTTTTCAATATCTTACTCAGTATTTTAACGAGAAACAAATAGATGATTGAAAATGAAGTATTTAAGGTTATTTTCTGATCAATTATGTGTTTGCATAATTTTTCTCGTATATTTAATGAATTAATAACAATAAACTGAAAATTCACAAAAACGTGGAAAAACGGCCTAATTCGATGATATTTTGTTTAAATCACATAAAGGAAAAGGGGATGATAAAGGTCAAAATATTGCTAAATTCGATGATTTTTAGTACAAAACAAAATGCAAGAAAACTTGCTTGAAAAATGCAAAATTTGCGAAATTCTGAGATTTGAAGGCCAAATCACATATCGTGAGACAACATGAAGTAGTATCGAAATATTGGTAAAAACGAATTTATATACGTAAAATCACACTACATGAATAACGTGAAAAAAGTCACTATATTACCATATATGAGGATTTTAACTTCAAATCATAGAGCGACGTTTCGTATTTTTTAGACCCTAGAAAAGACGTATAAAGATGTTGCTTCCAATACAAATGATAAAAATCAATGTGTTTTCATTAAAATTAACTAAAATGTTCCTGATTTTCGGTTTATATTACCGATGGAAGATGTACACGTAAAACCGTTCTAATCCGGCTGAAACGTCGATATATGCAATAAAAACAGAACTTCTCCCCTTTTCAATATCTTACTCAGTATTTTAACGAGAAACAAATAGTTGATTGAAAATGAAGTATTTAAGAATATTTTCTGATCAATTATGTGTTTGCATCATTTTTATCGTATGTATAATGAAATAATAGCAATAAACTGAAAATTCACAAAAACGTAGAAAAACAGCAAAATATTGCCTAATTCGATGATATTTTGTTTATATCACATAAAGGAAAAGGGGATGATAAACGTCAAAATATTGCTGAATTCGATGATTTTTAGTACGAAACAAAATGCAAGAAAACTTGCTTAACATGCAATATTATGCGAAAATCTGAGATTTGAAGGCCAAATCACATATCGTGATACTACATGAAATAGTATCGAAATATTGGTAAAAATTAATATATTTACGTAATATCAAACTACATGAAAAACGTGAAAAAAGTTATCATTATACCAAATTTGAGTATTTTAACTTCGAATCATAGAGCGACGTTTAGTATTTTTTAGACCCTAGAAAAGACGTATTTAAGATGTTGCTTCCAATACACATGATAAAATTCAATGTGTTTTCATTAAAATTAACTAAAATGTTACTGGTTTTCGGTTTATATTACCGATGGAAGATGTACACGTAGAACCGTTCTAATCCGGCTGAAACGTCGATATATGCAATAAAAACAGAACTTCTCCCCTTTTCAATATCTTACTCAGTATTTTAACGAGAAACAAATAGTTGATTGAAAATGAAGTATTTAAGAATATTTTCTGATCAATTATATGTTTGCATCATTTGTATCGTATATTTAATGAAATAATAGCAATAAACTGAAAATTCACAAAAACGTAGAAAAACAGCAAAATATTGCCTAATTCGATGATATTTTGTTTATATCACATAAAGGAAAAGGGGCTGATAAACGTCAAAATATTGCTGAATTCGATGATTTTTAGTACGAAACAAAATGCAAGAATACTTGCTTAAAATGCAATATTATGCGAAAATCTGAGATTTGAAGGCCAAATCACATATCGTGATACTACATGAAATAGTATCGAAATATTGGTAAAAATGAATATATTTACGTAATATCAAACTACATGAAAAACGTGAAAAAAGTCATTATTATACCAAATTTAAGTATTTTAACTTCGAATCATAGAGCGACGTTTAGAATTTTTTAGACCCTAGAAAAGACTTATAAAGATGTTGCTTCCAATACAAATGATAAAAATCAATGTGTTTTCGTTAAAATTAACTAAAATGTTCCTGATTTTCGGTTTATATTACCGATGGAAGATGTACACGTAAAACCGTTCTAATCCGGCTGAAACGTCGATATATGCAATAAAAACAGAACTTCTCCCCTTTTCAATATCTTACTCAGTATTTTAACGAGAAACAAATAGATGATTGAAAATGAAGTATTTAAGGTTATTTTCTGATCAATTATGTGTTTGCATAATTTTTCTCGTATATTTAATGAATTATTAACAATAAACTGAAAATTCACAAAAACGTGGAAAAACGGCCTAATTCGATGACATTTTGTTTAAAACACATAAAGGAAAAGGGAATGATAAAGGTCAAAATATTGCTAAATTCGATGATTTTTAGTACAAAACAAAATGCAAGAAAACTTGCTTGAAAAATGCAAAATTTGCGAAATTCTGAGATTTGAAGGCCAAATCACATATCGTGAGACAACATGAAGTAGTATCGAAATATTGGTAAAAACGAATTTATATACGTAAAATCACACTACATGAATAACGTGAAAAAAGTCACTATATTACCATATATGAGGATTTTAACTTCAAATCATAGAGCGACGTTTCGTATTTTTTAGACCCTAGAAAAGACGTATAAAGATGTTGCTTCCAATACAAATGATAAAAATCAATGTGTTTTCATTAAAATTAACTAAAATATTCATGATTTTCGGTTTATATTACCGATGGAAGATGTACACGTAAAACCGTTCTAATCCGGCTGAAACGTCGATATATGCAATAAAAACAGAACTTCTCCCCTTTTCAATATCTTACTCAGTATTTTAACGAGAAACAAATAATTGATTGAAAATGAAGTATTTAAGGATATTTTCTGATCAATTATGTGTTTGCATCATTTTTATCGAATATTTAATGAAATAATAGCAATAAACTGAAAATTCACAAAAACGTAGAAAAACAGCAAAATATTGCCTAATTCGATGATATTATTTTTATATCACATAAAGGAAAAGGGGATGATAAACGTCAAAATATTGCTGAATTCGATGATTTTTAGTACGAAACAAAATGCAAGAAAACTTGCTTAACATGCAATATTATGCGAAAATCTGAGATTTGAAGGCCAAATCACATATCGTGATACTACATGAAATAGTATCGAAATATTGGTAAAAATGAATATATTTACGTAATATCAAACTACATGAAAAACGTGAAAAAAGTCATCATTATACCAAATTTGAGAATTTTAACTTCGAATCATAGAGCGACGTTTAGTATTTTTTAGACCCTAGAAAAGACGTATTTAAGATGTTGCTTCCAATACAAATGATAAAATTCAATGTGTTTTCATTAAAATTAACTAAAATGTTACTGATTTTCGGTTTATTACCGATGGAAGATGTACACGTAGAACCGTTCTAATCCGGCTGAAACGTCGATATATGCAATAAAAACAGAACTTCTCCCCTTTTCAATATCTTACTCAGTATTTTAACGAGAAACAAATAGTTGATTGAAAATGAAGTATTTAAGGATATTTTCTGATCAATTATATGTTTGCATCATTTTTATCGTATATTTAATGAAATAATAGCAATAAACTGAAAATTCACAAAAACGTAGAAAAACAGCAAAATATTGCCTAATTCGATGATATTTTGTTTATATCACATAAAGGAAAAGGGGATGATAAACGTAAAAATATTGCTGAATTCGATGATTTTTAGTACGAAACGAAATGCAAGAAAACTTGCTTAAAATGCAATATTATGCGAAAATCTTAGATTTGAAGGCCAAATCACATATCGTGATACTACATGAAATAGTATCGAAATATTGGTAAAAATGAATATATTTACGTAATATCAAACTACATGAAAAACGTGAAAAAATTCATTATTATACCAAATTTGAGTATTTTAACTTCGAATCATAGAGCGACGTTTAGTATTTTTTAGACCCTAGAAAAGACGTATAAAGATGTTGCTTCCAATACAAATGATAAAAATCAATGTGTTTTCATTAAAATTAACTAAAATGTTCCTGATTTTCGGTTTATATTACCGATGGAAGATGTACACGTAAAACCGTTCTAATCCGGCTGAAACGTCGATATATGCAATAAAAACAGAACTTCTCCCCTTTTCAATATCTTACTCAGTATTTTAACGAGAAACAAATAGATGATTGAAAATGAAGTATTTAAGGTTATTTTCTGATCAATTATGTGTTTGCATAATTTTTCTCGTATATTTAATGAATTAATAACAATAAACTGAAAATTCACAAAAACGTGGAAAAACGGCCTAATTCGATGATATTTTGTTTAAATAACATAAAGGAAAAGGGGATGATAAAGGTCAAAATATTGCTAAATTCGATGATTTTTAGTACAAAACAAAATGCAAGAAAACTTGCTTGAAAAATGAAAAATTTGCGAAATTCTAAGATTTGAAGGCCAAATCACATATCGTGAGACAACATGAAGTAGTATCGAAATATTGGTAAAAACGAATTTATATACGTAAAATCACACTACATGAATAACGTGAAAAAAGTCACTATATTACCATATATGAGGATTTTAACTTCAAATCATAGAGCGACGTTTCGTATTTTTTAGACCCTAGAAAAGACGTATAAAGATGTTGCTTCCAATACAAATGATAAAAATCAATGTGTTTTCATTAAAATTAACTAAAATGTTCCTGATTTTCGGTTTATATTACCGATGGAAGATGTACACGTAAAACCGTTCTAATCCGGCTGAAACGTCGATATATGCAATAAAAACAGAACTTCTCCCCTTTTCAATATCTTACTCAGTATTTTAACGAGAAACAAATAGTTGATTGAAAATGAAGTATTTAAGGATATTTTCTGATCAATTATGTGTTTGCATCATTTTTATCGTATATTTAATGAAATAATAGCAATAAACTGAAAATTCACAAAAACGTAAAAAAACAGCAAAATATTGCCTAATTCGATGATATTTTGTTTATATCACATAAAGGAAAAGGGGATGATAAACGTCAAAATATTGCTGAATTCGATGATTTTTAGTACGAAACAAAATGCAAGAAAACTTGCTTAACATGCAATATTATGCGAAAATCTGAGATTTGAAGGCCAAATCACATATCGTGATACTACATGAAATAGTATCGAAATATTGGTAAAAATGAATATATTTACGTAATATCAAACTACATGAAAAACGTGAAAAAAGTCATCATTATACCAAATTTGAGTATTTTAACTTCGAATCATAGAGCGACGTTTAGTATTTTTTAGACCCTAGAAAAGACGTATTTAAGATGTTGCTTCCAATACAAATGATAAAATTCAATGTGTTTTCATTAAAATTAACTAAAATGTTACTGATTTTCGGTTTATATTACCGATGGAAGATGTACACGTAGAACCGTTCTAATCCGGCTGAAACGTCGATATATGCAATAAAAACAGAACTTCTCCCCTTTTCAATATCTTACTCAGTATTTTAACGAGAAACAAATAGTTGATTGAAAATGAAGTATTTAAGGATATTTTCTGATCAATTATATGTTTGCATCATTTTTATCGTATATTTAATGAAATAATAGCAATAAACTGAAAATTCACAAAAACGTAGAAAAACAGCAAAATATTGCCTAATTCGATGATATTTTGTTTATATCACATAAAGGAAAAGGGGATGATAAACGTCAAAATATTGCTGAATTCGATGATTTTTAGTACGAAACAAAATGCAAGAAAACTTGCTTAACATGCAATATTATGCGAAAATCTGAGATTTGAAGGCCAAATCACATATCGTGATACTACATGAAATAGTATCGAAATATTGGTAAAAATTAATATATTTATGTAATATCAAACTACATGAAAAACGTGAAAAAAGTCATCATTATTCCAAATTTGAGTATTTTAACTTCGAATCATAGAGCGACGTTTAGTATTTTTTAGACCCTAGAAAAGACGTATTTAAGATGTTGCTTCCAATACAAATGATAAAATTCAATGTGTTTTCATTAAAATTAACTAAAATGTTACTGATTTTCGGTTTATATTACCGATGGAAGATGTACACGTAGAACCGTTCTAATCCGGCTGAAACGTCGATATATGCAATAAAAACAGAACTTCTCCCCTTTTCAATATCTTACTCAGTATTTTAACGAGAAACAAATAGTTGATTGAAAATGAAGTATTTAAGGATATTTTCTGATCAATTATATGTTTGCATCATTTTTATCGTATATTTAATTAAATAATAGCAATAAACTGAAAATTCACAAAAACGTAGAAAAACAGCAAAATATTGCCTAATTCGATGATATTTTGTTTATATCACATAAAGGAAAAGGGGATGATAAACGTAAAAATATTGCTGAATTCGATGATTTTTAGTACGAAACGAAATGCAAGAAAACTTGCTTAAAATGCAATATTATGCGAAAATCTTAGATTTGAAGGCCAAATCACATATCGTGATACTACATGAAATAGTATCGAAATATTGGTAAAAATGAATATATTTACGTAATATCAAACTACATGAAAAACGTGAAAAAATTCATTATTATACCAAATTTGAGTATTTTAACTTCGAATCATAGAGCGACGTTTAGTATTTTTTAGACCCTAGAAAAGACGTATAAAGATGTTGCTTCCAATACAAATGATAAAAATCAATGTGTTTTCATTAAAATTAACTAAAATGTTCCTGATTTTCGGTTTATATTACCGATGGAAGATGTACACGTAAAACCGTTCTAATCCGGCTGAAACGTCGATATATGCAATAAAAACAGAACTTCTCCCCTTTTCAATATCTTACTCAGTATTTTAACGAGAAACAAATAGATGATTGAAAATGAAGTATTTAAGGTTATTTTCTGATCAATTATGTGTTTGCATAATTTTTCTCGTATATTTAATGAATTAATAACAATAAACTGAAAATTCACAAAAACGTGGAAAAACGGCCTAATTCGATGATATTTTGTTTAAATAACATAAAGGAAAAGGGGATGATAAAGGTCAAAATATTGCTAACTTCGATGATTTTTAGTACAAAACAAAATGCAAGAAAACTTGCTTGAAAAATGCAAAATTTGCGAAATTCTAAGATTTGAAGGCCAAATCACATATCGTGAGACAACATGAAGTAGTATCGAAATATTGGTAAAAACGAATTTATATACGTAAAATCACACTACATGAATAACATGAAAAAAGTCACTATATTACCATATATGAGGATTTTAACTTCAAATCATAGAGCGACGTTTCGTATTTTTTAGACCCTAGAAAAGACGTATGAAGATGTTGCTTCCAATACAAATGATAAAAATCAATGTGTTTTCATTAAAATTAACTAAAATGTTCCTGATTTTCGGTTTATATTACCGATGGAAGATGTACACGTAAAACCGTTCTAATCCGGCTGAAACGTCGATATATGCAATAAAAACAGAACTTCTCCCCTTTTCAATATCTTACTCAGTATTTTTACGAGAAACAAATAGTTGATTGAAAATGAAGTATTTAAGGATATTTTCTGATCAATTATGTGTTTGCATCATTTTTATCGTATATTTAATGAAATAATAGCAATAAACTGAAAATTCACAAAAACGTAGAAAAACAGCAAAATATTGCCTAATTCGATGATATTTTGTTTATATCACATAAAGGAAAAGGGGATGATAAACGTCAAAATATTGCTGAATTCGATGATTTTTAGTACGAAACAAAATGCAAGAAAACTTGCTTAACATGCAATATTATGCGAAAATCTGAGATTTGAAGGCCAAATCACATATCGTGATACTACATGAAATAGTATCGAAATATTGGTAAAAATGAATATATTTACGTAATATCAAACTACATGAAAAACGTGAAAAAAGTCATTATTATACCAAATTTGAGTATTTTAACTTCGAATCATAGAGCGACGTTTAGTATTTTTTAGACCCTAGAAAAGACGTATAAAGATGTTGCTTCCAATACAAATGATAAAAATCAATGTGTTTTCATTAAAATTAACTAAAATGTTCCTGATTTTCGGTTTATATTACCGATGGAAGATGTACACGTAAAACCGTTCTAATCCGGCTGAAACGTCGATATATGCAATAAAAACAGAACTTCTCCCCTTTTCAATATCTTACTCAGTATTTTAACGAGAAACAAATAGATGATTGAAAATGAAGTATTTAAGGTTATTTTCTGATCAATTATGTGTTTGCATAATTTTTCTCGTATATTTAATGAATTAATAACAATAAACTGAAAATTCTCAAAAACGTGGAAAAACGGCCTAATTCGATGATATTTTGTTTAAATAACATAAAGGAAAAGGGGATGATAAAGGTCAAAATATTGCTAAATTCGATGATTTTTAGTACAAAACAAAATGCAAGAAAACTTGCTTGAAAAATGCAAAATTTGCGAAATTCTAAGATTTGAAGGCCAAATCACATATCGTGAGACAACATGAAGTAGTATCGAAATATTGGTAAAAACGAATTTATATACGTAAAATCACACTACATGAATAACGTGAAAAAAGTCACTATATTACCATATATGAGGATTTTAACTTCAAATCATAGAGCGACGTTTCGTATTTTTTAGACCCTAGAAAAGACGTATGAAGATGTTGCTTCCAATACAAATGATAAAAATCAATGTGTTTTCATTAAAATTAACTAAAATGTTCCTGATTTTCGGTTTATATTACCGACGGAAGATGTACACGTAAAACCGTTCTAATCCGGCTGAAACGTCGATATATGCAATAAAAACAGAACTTCTCCCCTTTTCAATATCTTACTCAGTATTTTAACGAGAAACAAATAGTTGATTGAAAATGAAGTATTTAAGGATATTTTCTGATCAATTATATGTTTGCATCATTTTTATCGTATATTTAATGAAATAATAGCAATAAACTGAAAATTCACAAAAACGTAGAAAAACAGCAAAATATTGCCTAATTCGATGATATTTTGTTTATATCACATAAAGGAAAAGGGGATGATAAACGTCAAAATATTGCTGAATTCGATGATTTTTAGTACGAAACAAAATGCAAGAAAACTTGCTTAACATGCAATATTATGCGAAAATCTGAGATTTGAAGGCCAAATCACATATCGTGATACTACATGAAATAGTATCGAAATATTGGTAAAAATTAATATATTTACGTAATATCAAACTACATGAAAAACGTGAAAAAGTCATCATTATTCCAAATTTGAGTATTTTAACTTCGAATCATAGAGCGACGTTTAGTATTTTTTAGACCCTAGAAAAGACGTATTTAAGATGTTGCTTCCAATACACATGATAAAATTCAATGTGTTTTCATTAAAATTAACTAAAATGTTACTGATTTTCGGTTTATATTACCGATGGAAGATGTACACGTAGAACCGTTCTAATCCGGCTGAAACGTCGATATATGCAATAAAAACAGAACTTCTCCCCTTTTCAATATCTTACTCAGTATTTTAACGAGAAACAAATAGTTGATTGAAAATGAAGTATTTAAGGATATTTTCTGATCAATTATATGTTTGCATCATTTTTATCGTATATTTAATTAAATAATAGCAATAAACTGAAAATTCACAAAAACGTAGAAAAACAGCAAAATATTGCCTAATTCGATGATATTTTGTTTATATCACATAAAGGAAAAGGGGATGATAAACGTAATAATATTGCTGAATTCGATGATTTTTAGTACGAAACGAAATGCAAGAAAACTTGCTTAAAATGCAATATTATGCGAAAATCTTAGATTTGAAGGCCAAATCACATATCGTGATACTACATGAAATAGTATCGAAATATTGGTAAAAATGAATATATTTACGTAATATCAAACTACATGAAAAACGTGAAAAAATTCATTATTATACCAAATTTGAGTATTTTAACTTCGAATCATAGAGCGACGTTTAGTATTTTTTAGACCCTAGGAAAGACGTATAAAGATGTTGCTTCCAATACAAATGATAAAAATCAATGTGTTTTCATTAAAATTAACTAAAATGTTCCTGATTTTCGATTTATATTACCGATGGAAGATGTACACGTAAAACCGTTCTAATCCGGCTGAAACGTCGATATATGCAATAAAAACAGAACTTCTCCCCTTTTCAATATCTTACTCAGTATTTTAACGAGAAACAAATAGATGATTGAAAATGAAGTATTTAAGGTTATTTTCTGATCAATTATGTGTTTGCATAATTTTTCTCGTATATTTAATGAATTAATAACAATAAACTGAAAATTCTCAAAAACGTGGAAAAATGGCCTAATTCGATGATATTTTGTTTAAATAACATAAAGGAAAAGGGGATGATAAAGGTCAAAATATTGCTAAATTCGATGATTTTTAGTACAAAACAAAATGCAAGAAAACTTGCTTGAAAAATGCAAAATTTGCGAAATTCTAAGATTTGAAGGCCAAATCACATATCATGAGACAACATGAAGTAGTATCGAAATATTGGTAAAAACGAATTTATATACGTAAAATCACACTACATGAATAACGTGAAAAAAGTCACTATATTACCATATATGAGGATTTTAACTTCAAATCATAGAGCGACGTTTCGTATTTTTTAGACCCTAGAAAAGACGTATGAAGATGTTGCTTCCAATACAAATGATAAAAATCAATGTGTTTTCATTAAAATTAACTAAAATGTTCCTGATTTTCGGTTTATATTACCGACGGAAGATGTACACGTAAAACCGTTCTAATCCGGCTGAAACGTCGATATATGCAATAAAAACAGAACTTCTCCCCTTTTCAATATCTTACTCAGTATTTTAACGAGAAACAAATAGTTGATTGAAAATGAAGTATTTAAGGATATTTTCTGATCAATTATGTGTTTGCATCATTTTTATCGAATATTTAATGAAATAAAAGCAATAAACTTAAAATTCACAAAAACGTAGAAAAACAGCAAAATATTGCCTAATTCGATGATATTATTTTTATATCACATAAAGGAAAAGGGGATGATAAACGTCAAAATATTGCTGAATTCGATGATTTTTAGTACGAAACAAAATGCAAGAAAACTTGCTTAACATGCAATATTATGCGAAAATCTTAGATTTGAAGGCCAAATCACATATCGTGATACTACATGAAATAGTATCGAAATATTGGTAAAAATGAATATATTTACGTAATATCAAACTACATGAAAAACGTGAAAAAATTCATTATTATACCAAATTTGAGTATTTTAACTTCGAATCATAGAGCGACGTTTAGTATTTTTTAGACCCTAGAAAAGACGTATAAAGATGTTGCTTCCAATACAAATGATAAAAATCAATGTGTTTTCATTAAAATTAACTAAAATGTTCCTGATTTTCGGTTTATATTACCGATGGAAGATGTACACGTAAAACCGTTCTAATCCGGCTGAAACGTCGATATATGCAATAAAAACAGAACTTCTCCCCTTTTCAATATCTTACTCAGTATTTTTACGAGAAACAAATAGTTGATTGAAAATGAAGTATTTAAGGATATTTTCTGATCAATTATGTGTTTGCATCATTTTTATCGTATATTTAATGAAATAATAGCAATAAACTGAAAATTCACAAAAACGTAGAAAAACAGCAAAATATTGCCTAATTCGATGATATTTTGTTTATATCACATAAAGGAAAAGGGGATGATAAACGTCAAAATATTGCTGAATTCGGTGATTTTTAGTACGAAACAAAATGCAAGAAAACTTGCTTAACATGCAATATTATGCGAAAATCTGAGATTTGAAGGCCAAATCACATATCGTGATACTACATGAAATAGTATCGAAATATTGGTAAAAATGAATATATTTACGTAACATGAAAAACGTGAAAAAAGTCATCATTATACCAAATTTGAGTATTTTAACTTCGAATCATAGAGCGACGTTTAGGATTTTTTATACCCTAGAAAAGACGTATTTAAGATGTTGCTTCCAATACAAATGATAAAATTCAAAGTGTTTTCATTAAAATTAACTAAAATGTTACTGATTTTCGGTTTATATTACCGATGGAAGATGTACACGTAGAACCGTTCTAATCCGGCTGAAACGTCGATATATGCAATAAAAACAGAACTTCTCCCCTTTTCAATATCTTACTCAGTATTTTACCGAGAAACAAATAGTTGATTGAAAATGAAGTATTTAAGGATATTTTCTGATCAATTATATGTTTGCATCATTTTTATCGTATATTTAATGAAATAATAGCAATAAACTGAAAATTATCAAAAACGTAGAAAAACAGCATAATATTGCCTAATTCGATGATATTTTGTTTATATCACATAAAGGAAAAGGGGATGATAAACGTCAAAATATTGCTGAATTCGGTGATTTTTAGTACGAAACAAAATGCAAGAAAACTTGCTTAAAATGCAATATTATGCGAAAATCTGAGATTTGAAGGCCAAATCACATATCGTGATACTACATGAAATAGTATCGAAATATTGGTAAAAATGAATATATTTACGTAATATCAAACTACATGAAAAACGTGAAAAAAGTCATTATTATACCAAATTTGAGTATTTTAACTTCGAATCATAGAGCGACGTTTAGTATTTTTTAGACCCTAGAAAAGACGTATAAAGATGTTGCTTCCAATACAAATGATAAAAATCAATGTGTTTTCATTAAAATTAACTAAAATGTTCCTGATTTTCGGTTTATATTACCGATGGAAGATGTACACGTAAAACCGTTCTAATCCGGCTGAAACGTCGATATATGCAATAAAAACAGAACTTCTCCCCTTTTCAATATCTTACTCAGTATTTTAACGAGAAACAAATAGATGATTGAAAATGAAGTATTTAAGGTTATTTTCTGATCAATTATGTGTTTGCATAATTTTTCTCGTATATTTAATGAATTAATAACAATAAACTGAAAATTCACAAAAACGTGGAAAAACGGCCTAATTCGATGAAATTTTGTTTAAATCACATAAAGGAAAAGGGGATGATAAAGGTCAAAATATTGCTAAATTCGATGATTTTTAGTACAAAACAAAATTCAAGAAAACTTGCTTGAAAAATGCGAAATTTGCGAAATTCTAAGATTTGAAGGCCAAATCACATATCGTGAGACAACATGAAGTAGTATCGAAATATTGGTAAAAACGAATTTATATACGTAAAATCACACTACATGAATAACATGAAAAAAGTCACTATATTACCATATATGAGGATTTTAACTTCAAATCATAGAGCGACGTTTCGTATTTTTTAGACCCTAGAAAAGACGGATAAAGATGTTGCTTCCAATACAAATGATAAAAATCAATGTGTTTTCATTAAAATTAACTAAAATGTTCCTGATTTTCGGTTTATATTACCGATGGAAGATGTACACGTAAAACCGTTCTAATCCGGCTGAAACGTCGATATATGCAATAAAAACAGAACTTCTCCCCTTTTCAATATCTTACTCAGTATTTTAACGAGAAACAAATAGTTGATTGAAAATGAAGTATTTAAGGATATTTTCTGATCAATTATGTGTTTGCATCATTTTTATCGTATATTTAATGAAATAATAGCAATAAACTGAAAATTCACAAAAACGTAGAAAAACAGCAAAATATTGCCTAATTCGATGATATTTTGTTTATATCACATAAAGGAAAAGGGGATGATAAACGTCAAAATATTGCAGAATTCGATGATTTTTAGTACGAAACAAAATGCAAGAAAACTTGCTTAAAATGCAATATTTTTCGAAAATCTGAGATTTGAAGGCCAAATCACATATCGTGATACAACATGAAATAGTATCGAAATATTGGTAAAAATGAATATATATACGTAGTATCAAACTACATGAAAAACGTGAAAAAAGTCATTATTATACCAAATTTGAATATTTTAACTTCGAATCATAGAGCGACGTTTAGTATTTTTTAGACCCTAGAAAAGACGTATAAAGATGTTGCTTCCAATACAAATGATAAAATTCAATGTGTTTTCATTAAAATTAACTAAAATGTTCCTGATTTTCGGTTTATATTACCGATGGAAGTTTTACACGTAAAACCGTTTTAATCCGGCTGAAACGTCGATATATGCAATAAAAAAAGAACTTCTCCCTTTTTCAATATCTTATTCAGTATTTTAACGAGAAACAAATAGATGATTGAACATGAAGTATTTAAGGTTATTATCTAATCAATTATGTGTTTGCATCATTTTTATCGTATATATATATGAATTAATACCCATGGACGGAAAATTCACAAAAACGTGGAAAACGGCAAAATATTGCCTAATTCGATGATATTTTGTTTAAATCACATGAAGGAAAAGGAGATGATAAACGTTAAAATATTGCTAAATTCGATGATTTTTCGTACGAAGCAAAATGCAAGAAAACTTGCTTAAAAGGCAATATTATGCGAAATTCTGAGATTTGAAGGCCAAATCACATATCGTGATACTACATGAAATAGTATCGAAATATTGGTAAAAATGAATATATTTACGTAATATCAAACTACATGAAAAACGTGAAAAAAGTCACTATATAACCATATTTGAGGATTTTAACTTCAAATCATAGAGCGAGGTTTCGTATTATTTAGTTCCAAGAAAAGACATATGACAATGTTGTTTCCAATACAAATGATAAAAAACAATGTGTTTTCATT
The DNA here is from genome assembly GCF_040958095.1 of Procambarus clarkii. Taxonomy (NCBI): domain Eukaryota; kingdom Metazoa; phylum Arthropoda; class Malacostraca; order Decapoda; family Cambaridae; genus Procambarus; species Procambarus clarkii. Next base: position 7,242,050 of record NC_091220.1, read on the forward strand.
AGAATTAACTATAATGTTCTTGATTTTCCGTTTATATTAACGATGGGAGATTTACACGTAAAACCGCTCTAATGCGGCTGAAACGTCGATATATGCAATAAAAACCGAACTTCTCCCCTTTTCAATATCTTACTCAGTATTTTAACGAGAAACAAATAGATGATTGAAAATGAAGTATTTAAGGTTATTATCTAATCAATTATGTGTTTGCATCATTTTTATCGTATATATATATGAATTAAAACCCATGGACTGAAAATTCACAAAAACGTGGAAAACGGCAAAATATTGCCTAATTCGATGATATTTTGTTTAAATCACATGAAGGAAAAGGAGATGATAAACGTCAAAATATTGCTATATTCGATGATTTTTCGTACGAAACAAAATGCAAGAAAACTTGCTTAAAATGCAATATTATGCGAAATTCTGAGATTTGAAGGCCAAATCACATATCTTGATACTACATGAAATAGTATCGAAATATTGGTAAAAATGAATATATTTACGTAATATCAAACTACATGAAAAACGTGAAAAGTCACTATATAACCATATTTGAGGATTTTAACTTCAAATCATAGAGCGAGGTTTCGTATTATTTAGTTCCAAGAAATGACATGACAATGTTGTTTCCAATACAAATGATAAAAATCAATGTGTTTTCATTAGAATTACCTATAATGTTCTTGATTTTCCGTTTATATTAACGAGGGAAGATGTACACGTAAAACCGCTCTAATCCGGCTGAAACGTCGATATATGCAAAAAAAACGAATTCTCCCCTTTTCAATATCTTACTCAGTATTTTAACGAGAAACAAATAGATGATTGAAAATGAAGTATTTAAGGTTATTATCTAATCAATTATGTGTTTGCATCATTTTTATCGTATATATATGAATTAAAACCCATGGACTGAAAATTCACAAAAACGTGGAAAACGGCAAAATATTGCCTAATTCGATGATATTTTGTTTAAATCACATGAAGGAAAAGGAGATGATAAACGTTAAAATATTGCTAAATTCGATGATTTTTCGTACGAAGCAAAATGCAAGAAAACTTGCTTAAAAGGCAATATTATGCGAAATTCTGAGATTTGAAGGCCAAATCACATATCGTGATACTACATGAAATAGTATCGAAATATTGGTAAAAATGAATATATTTACGTAATATCAAACTACATGAAAAACGTGAAAAAAGTCACTATATAACCATATTTGAGGATTTTAACTTCAAATCATAGAGCGAGGTTTCGTATTATTTAGTTCCAAGAAAAGACATATGACAATGTTGTTTCCAATACAAATGATAAAAAACAATGTGTTTTCATTAGAATTAACTATAATGTTCTTGATTTTCCGTTTATATTAACGATGGGAGATTTACACGTAAAACCGCTCTAATCCGGCTGAAACGTCGATATATGCAATAAAAACCGAACTTCTCCCCTTTTCAATATCTTACTCAGTATTTTAACGAGAAAAAAATAGATGATTGAAAATGAAGTATTTAAGGTTATTATCTAATCAATTATGTGTTTGCATCATTTTTATCGTATATATATATGAATTAATACCCATGGACGGAAAATTCACAAAAACGTGGAAAACGGCAAAATATTGCCTAATTCGATGATATTTTGTTTAAATCACATGAAGGAAAAGGAGATGATAAACGTTAAAATATTGCTAAATTCGATGATTTTTCGTTCTAAGCAAAATGCAAGAAAACTTGCTTAAAATGCAATATTATGCGAAATTCTGAGATTTGAAGGCCAAATCACATATCGTGATACTACATGAAATAGTATCGAAATATTGGTACAAATGAATATATTTACGTAATATCAAACTACATGAAAAACGTGAAAAAAGTCACTATATAACCATATTTGAGGATTTTAACTTCAAATCATAGAGCGAGGTTTCGTATTATTTAGTTCCAAGAAAAGACATATGACAATGTTGTTTCCAATACAAATGATAAAAAACAATGTGTTTTCATTAGAATTAACTATAATGTTCTTGATTTTCCGTTTATATTAACGAGGGAAGATGTACACGTAAAACCGCTCTAATCCGGCTGAAACGTCGATATATGCAAAAAAAACCGAACTTCTCCCCTTTTCAATATCTTACTCAGTATTTTAACGAGAAACAAATAGATGATTGAAAATGAAGTATTTAAGGTTATTATCTAATCAATTATGTGTTTGCATCATTTTTATCGTATATATATATGAATTAAAACCCATGGACTGAAAATTCACAAAAACGTGGAAAACGGCAAAATATTGCCTAATTCGATGATATTTTGTTTAAATCACATGAAGGAAAAGGAGATGATAAACGTCAAAATATTGCTATATTCGATGATTTTTCGTACGAAACAAAATGCAAGAAAACTTGCTTAAAATGCAATATTATGCGAAATTCTGAGATTTGAAGGCCAAATCACATATCTTGATACTACATGAAATAGTATCGAAATATTGGTAAAAATGAATATATTTACGTAATATCAAACTACATGAAAAACGTGAAAAGTCACTATATAACCATATTTGAGGATTTTAACTTCAAATCATAGAGCGTGGTTTCGTATTATTTAGTTCCAAGAAATGACATGACAATGTTGTTTCCAATACAAATGATAAAAATCAATGTGTTTTCATTAGAATTACCTATAATGTTCTTGATTTTCCGTTTATATTAACGAGGGAAAATGTACACGTAAAACCGCTCTAATCCGGCTGAAACGTCGATATATGCAAAAAAAACGAATTCTCCCCTTTTCAATATCTTACTCAGTATTTTAACGAGAAACAAATAGATGATTGAAAATGAAGTATTTAAGGTTATTATCTAATCAATTATGTGTTTGCATCATTTTTATCGTATATATATGAATTAAAACCCATGGACTGAAAATTCACAAAAACGTGGAAAACGGCAAAATATTGCCTAATTCGATGATATTTTGTTTAAATCACATGAAGGAAAAGGAGATGATAAACGTTAAAATATTGCTAAATTCGATGATTTTTCGTACGAAGCAAAATGCAAGAAAACTTGCTTAAAAGGCAATATTATGCGAAATTCTGAGATTTGAAGGCCAAATCACATATCGTGATACTACATGAAATAGTATCGAAATATTGGTAAAAATGAATATATTTACGTAATATCAAACTACATGAAAAACGTGAAAAAAGTCACTATATAACCATATTTGAGGATTTTAACTTCAAATCATAGAGCGAGGTTTCGTATTATTTAGTTCCAAGAAAAGACATATGACAATGTTGTTTCCAATACAAATGATAAAAAACAATGTGTTTTCATTAGAATTAACTATAATGTTCTTGATTTTCCGTTTATATTAACGATGGGAGATTTACACGTAAAACCGCTCTAATCCGGCTGAAACGTCGATATATGCAATAAAAACCGAACTTCTCCCCTTTTCAATATCTTACTCAGTATTTTAACGAGAAAAAAATAGATGATTGAAAATGAAGTATTTAAGGTTATTATCTAATCAATTATGTGTTTGCATCATTTTTATCGTATATATATATGAATTAATACCCATGGACGGAAAATTCACAAAAACGTGGAAAACGGCAAAATATTGCCTAATTCGATGATATTTTGTTTAAATCACATGAAGGAAAAGGAGATGATAAACGTTAAAATATTGCTAAATTCGATGATTTTTCGTTCTAAGCAAAATGCAAGAAAACTTGCTTAAAATGCAATATTATGCGAAATTCTGAGATTTGAAGGCCAAATCACATATCGTGATACTACATGAAATAGTATCGAAATATTGGTACAAATGAATATATTTACGTAATATCAAACTACATGAAAAACGTGAAAAAAGTCACTATATAACCATATTTGAGGATTTTAACTTCAAATCATAGAGCGAGGTTTCGTATTATTTAGTTCCAAGAAAAGACATATGACAATGTTGTTTCCAATACAAATGATAAAAAACAATGTGTTTTCATTAGAATTAACTATAATGTTCTTGATTTTCCGTTTATATTAACGAGGGAAGATGTACACGTAAAACCGCTCTAATCCGGCTGAAACGTCGATATATGCAAAAAAAACCGAACTTCTCCCCTTTTCAATATCTTACTCAGTATTTTAACGAGAAACAAATAGATGATTGAAAATGAAGTATTTAAGGTTATTATCTAATCAATTATGTGTTTGCATCATTTTTATCGTATATATATATGAATTAAAACCCATGGACTGAAAATTCACAAAAACGTGGAAAACGGCAAAATATTGCCTAATTCGATGATATTTTGTTTAAATCACATGAAGGAAAAGGAGATGATAAACGTCTAAATATTGCTATATTCGATGATTTTTCGTACGAAACAAAATGCAAGAAAACTTGCTTAAAATGCAATATTATGCGAAATTCTGAGATTTGAAGGCCAAATCACATATCGTGATACTACATGAAATAGTATCGAAATATTGGTAAAAATGAATATATTTACGTAATATCAAACTACATGAAAAACGTGAAAAGTCACTATATAACCATATTTGAGGATTTTAACTTCAAATCATAGAGCGAGGTTTCGTATTATTTAGTTCCAAGAAATGACATATGACAATGTTGTTTCCAATACAAATGATAAAAAACAATGTGTTTTCATTAGAATTAACTATAATGTTCTTGATTTTCCGTTTATATTAACGAGGGAAGATGTACACGTAAAACCGCTCTAATCCGGCTGAAACGTCGATATATGCAAAAAAAACGAATTCTCCCCTTTTCAATATCTTACTCAGTATTTTAACGAGAAACAAATAGATGATTGAAAATGAAGTATTTAAGTTTATTATCTAAGCAATTATGTGTTTGCATCATTTTTATCGTATATATATGAATTAAAACCCATGGACTGAAAATTCACAAAAACGTGGAAAACGGCAAAATATTGCCTAATTCGATGATATTTTGTTTAAATCACATGAAGGAAAAGGAGATGATAAACGTTAAAATATTGCTAAATTCGATGATTTTTCGTACGAAGCAAAATGCAAGAAAACTTGCTTAAAAGGCAATATTATGCGAAATTCTGAGATTTGAAGGCCAAATCACATATCGTGATACTACATGAAATAGTATCGAAATATTGGTAAAAATGAATATATTTACGTAATATCAAACTACATGAAAAACGTGAAAAAAGTCACTATATAACCATATTTGAGGATTTTAACTTCAAATCATAGAGCGAAGTTTCGTATTATTTAGTTCCAAGAAAAGACATATGACAATGTTGTTTCCAATACAAATGATAAAAAACAATGTGTTTTCATTAGAATTAACTATAATGTTCTTGATTTTCCGTTTATATTAACGATGGGAGATTTACACGTAAAACCGCTCTAATCCGGCTGAAACGTCGATATATGCAATAAAAACCGAACTTCTCCCCTTTTCAATATCTTACTCAGTATTTTAACGAGAAACAAATAGATGATTGAAAATGAAGTATTTAAGGTTATTATCTAATCAATTATGTGTTTGCATCATTTTTATCGTATATATATATGAATTAATACCCATGGACGGAAAATTCACAAAAACGTGGAAAACGGCAAAATATTGCCTAATTCGATGATATTTTGTTTAAATCACATGAAGGAAAAGGAGATGATAAACGTTAAAATATTGCTAAATTCGATGATTTTTCGTACTAAGCAAAATGCAAGAAAACTTGCTTAAAATGCAATATTATGCGAAATTCTGAGATTTGAAGGCCAAATCACATATCGTGATACTACATGAAATAGTATCGAAATATTGGTACAAATGAATATATTTACGTAATATCAAACTTCATGAAAAACGTGAAAAAAGTCACTATATAACCATATTTGAGGATTTTAACTTCAAATCATAGAGCGAGGTTTCGTATTATTTAGTTCCAAGAAAAGACATATGACAATGTTGTTTCCAATACAAATGATAAAAAACAATGTGTTTTCATTAGAATTAACTATAATGTTCTTGATTTTCCGTTTATATTAACGAGGGAAGATGTACACGTAAAACCGCTCTAATCCGGCTGAAACGTCGATATATGCAATAAAAACCGAACTTCTCCCCTTTTCAATATCTTACTCAGTATTTTAACGAGAAACAAATAGATGATTGAAAATGAAGTATTTAAGGTTATTATCTAATCAATTATGTGTTTGCATCATTTTTATCGTATATATATATATGAATTAAAACCCATGGACTGAAAATTCACAAAAACGTGGAAAACGGCAAAATATTGCCTAATTCGATGATATTTTGTTTAAATCACATGAAGGAAAAGGAGATGATAAACGTCAAAATATTGCTATATTCGATGATTTTTCGTACGAAACAAAATGCAAGAAAACTTGCTTAAAATGCAATATTATGCGAAATTCTGAGATTTGAAGGCCAAATCACATATCGTGATACTACATGAAATAGTATCGAAATATTGGTAAAAATGAATATATTTACGTAATATCAAACTACATGAAAAACGTGAAAAAGTCACTATATAACCATATTTGAGGATTTTAACTTCAAATCATAGAGCGAGGTTTCGTATTATTTAGTTCCAAGAAATGACATATGACAATGTTGTTTCCAATACAAATGATAAAAAACAATGTGTTTTCATTAGAATTAACTATAATGTTCTTGATTTTCCGTTTATATTAACGAGGGAAGATGTACACGTAAAACCGCTCTAATCCGGCTGAAACGTCGATATATGCAAAAAAAACGAATTCTCCCCTTTTCAATATCTTACTCAGTATTTTAACGAGAAACAAATAGATGATTGAAAATGAAGTATTTAAGGTTATTATCTAATCAATTATGTGTTTGCATCATTTTTATCGTATATATATGAATTAAAACCCATGGACTGAAAATTCACAAAAACGTGGAAAACGGCAAAATATTGCCTAATTCGATGATATTTTGTTTAAATCACATGAAGGAAAAGGAGATGATAAACGTTAAAATATTGCTAAATTCGATGATTTTTCGTACGAAGCAAAATGCAAGAAAACTTGCTTAAAAGGCAATATTATGCGAAATTCTGAGATTTGAAGGCCAAATCACATATCGTGATACTACATGAAATAGTATCGAAATATTGGTACAAATGAATATATTTACGTAATATCAAACTACATGAAAAACGTGAAAAAAGTCACTATATAACCATATTTGAGGATTTTAACTTCAAATCATAGAGCGAGGTTTCGTATTATTTAGTTCCAAGAAAAGACATATGACAATGTTGTTTCCAATACAAATGATAAAAAACAATGTGTTTTCATTAGAATTAACTATAATGTTCTTGATTTTCCGTTTATATTAACGAGGGAAGATGTACACGTAAAACCGCTCTAATCCGGCTGAAACGTCGATATATGCAATAAAAACCGAACTTCTCCCCTTTTCAATATCTTACTCAGTATTTTAACGAGAAACAAATAGATGATTGAAAATGAAGTATTTAAGGTTATTATCTAATCAATTATGTGTTTGCATCATTTTTATCGTATATATATATGAATTAAAACCCATGGACTGAAAATTCACAAAAACGAGGAAAACGGCAAAATATTGCCTAATTCGATGATATTTTGTTTAAATCACATGAAGAAAAGGAGATGATAAACGTCAAAATATTGCTATATTCGATGATTTTTCGTACGAAACAAAATGCAAGAAAACTTGCTTAAAATGCAATATTATGCGAAATTCTCAGATTTGAAGGCCAAATCACATATCGTGATACTACATGAAATAGTATCGAAATATTGGTACAAATGAATATATTTACGTAATATCAAACTACATGAAAAACGTGAAAAAAGTCACTATATAACCATATTTGAGGATTTTAACTTCAAATCATAGAGCGAGGTTTCGTATTATTTAGTTCCAAGAAAAGACATATGACAATGTTGTTTCCAATACAAATGATAAAAAACAATGTGTTTTCATTAGAATTAACTATAATGTTCTTGATTTTCCGTTTATATTAACGATGGGAGATTTACACGTAAAACCGCTCTAATCCGGCTGAAACGTCGATATATGCAATAAAAACCGAACTTCTCCCCTTTTCAATATCTTACTCAGTATTTTAACGAGAAACAAATAGATGATTGAAAATGAAGTATTTAAGGTTATTATCTAACCAATTATGTGTTTTCATCATTTTTATCGTATATATATATGAATTAATACAAATGGACGGAAAATTCACAAAAACGTGGAAAACGGCAAAATATTGCCTAATTCGATGATATTTTGTTTAAATCACATGAAGGAAAAGGAGATGATAAACGTTAAAATATTGCTAAATTCGATGATTTTTCGTACTAAGCAAAATGCAAGAAAACTTGCTTAAAATGCAATATTATGCGAAATTCTGAGATTTGAAGGCCAAATCACATATCGTGATACTACATGAAATAGTATCGAAATATTGGTACAAATGAATATATTTACGTAATATCAAACTACATGAAAAACGTGAAAAAAGTCACTATAAAACCATATTTGAGGATTTTAACGTCAAATCATAGAGCGAGGTTTCGTATTATTTAGTTCCAAGAAAAGACATATGACAATGTTGTTTCCAATACAAATGATAAAAAACAATGTGTTTTCATTAGAATTAACTATAATGTTCTTGATTTTCCGTTTATATTAACGAGGGAAGATGTACACGTAAAACCGCTCTAATCCGGCTGAAACGTCGATATATGCAATAAAAACCGAACTTCTCCCCTTTTCAATATCTTACTCAGTATTTTAACGAGAAACAAATAGATGATTGAAAATGAAGTATTTAAGGTTATTATCTAATCAATTATGTGTTTGCATCATTTTTATCGTATATATATATGAATTAAAACCCATGGACTGAAAATTCACAAAAACGTGGAAAACGGCAAAATATTGCCTAATTCGATGATATTTTGTTTAAATCACATGAAGGAAAAGGAGATGATAAACGTCAAAATATTGCTATATTCGATGATTTTTCGTACTAAGCAAAATGCAAGAAAACTTGCTTAAAATGCAATATTATGCGAAATTCTGAGATTTGAAGGCCAAATCACATATCGTGATACTACATGAAATAGTATCGAAATATTGGTACAAATGAATATATTTACGTAATATCAAACTACATGAAAAACGTGAAAAAAGTCACTATAAAACCATATTTGAGGATTTTAACTTCAAATCATAGAGCGAGGTTTCGTATTATTTAGTTCCAAGAAAAGACATATGACAATGTTGTTTCCAATACAAATGATAAAAAACAATGTGTTTTCATTAGAAATAACTATAATGTTCTTGATTTTCCGTTTATATTAACGAGGGAAGATGTACACGTAAAACCGCTCTAATCCGGCTGAAACGTCGATATATGCAATAAAAACCGAACTTCTCCCCTTTTCAATATCTTACTCAGTATTTTAACGAGAAACAAATAGATGA